>NC_085131.1:300000-505000 GCF_030269925.1 Bombyx mori
TCAAAGAGCGGTGTGTTTAAATCTTACCTTGTCAAAGAACATTTTTTTTAGTTATGTGGAAATCACCGGACTTCCGCCCTCCACTGGTAATGAAGGGCGGGGCATGTCGGAGTCGAACCGACTAAAACCTCCCGTCGCTCAACAACCCACGTCCGAGCCTCGCATGAGACAGAACTCATTAAAAGGCAAAGGAGAAGAGTGAAATGTTTAGTGCGGAGCACATCTCTCCCATCACCCTCTCCCTGTCAAAGAACCTAACAATTATATCCGAAAGAGAAACATCAGTAATACACTAGGTAAGAAGATGCCGCGGCTTCATCTCGGGATAGGCCCTAATGTTTAAAAATAAATATAACGTGAAGCTGCCAACAAACTACTGGTGTCAAACTGCTTCCTCCCTTGTGTCCACATTTACACCGTAACCTTTTTTTCTTGATTGAAGGATTACTGTTGGCCCGGCGGCCTTTCCAGTTTCACCAGGACAGGTGGGCGAGCAAAGGCTCAGCCAGGAGGGGTGGGATTTGCTAACAGCTGCCCGAGTGCCTCCGAAGGAGACCTAACAACTCAAGAGCAGCTGCTTCGCGAATGAATCTACTGCCGGATCGGAATCGCGACCCCCTGACAAGATCCGGCGAAAAACTTAGCTAGCTAATTGCATGGGTTCGGTTGCACGTCGACCTCTTTGTCGAGTCTGACGAGTACGGTTACCGGGGTCCCTCGGCCTGCTCCTAGTGTTAGAGCTGAAGGCGTCAGCACCCTAACCTATGCACCTTACAAGTGTTAACAATTAGCATTAAAAATGTATTAGAAAGAGACCGGAATAATATTCACACATCCACTCGTAGGACAAGAGTACACCGGAATATAGCAGTCCCTTAAGATGACCGTAAAATTTAACATCTTTTTTCAAGGTGGATAGCCGCACTCCAGCTCCAGCAGGACTAAATAAACCTATTTACTCATCCAAAATGAGTCGTAGACATTTAACCTACAAGTAGCAAGTACATGACTACTACCTACTCCTACAGGACCTATCATGTGAAACCACTCTGCCAATCTGCATTATCAGTATCTGACAGTTTCTTTGAAAGACCTCAAATTGCCGCATCATTAAACAAAATTCTAATTTGTAGCATCCGCAGCGTCGCAGCGGTATTCGCGGTGAAGAATTTTTCAGTTTTTCTGAAATGTTAAGGTGTAAATTTGTAAAATATTCAACACTTATTTGATATTATATAAAAACTGAAAAATGCAGCTTACGAGGGATAGGGATATGATCTTTTGTTTCACGTGTAGCATCCTATCTATAGATTAATTGGTAAGGAATTAAGTTGCGAAGTTAAGCTCCTGGAAAAACCTGCTTGTTGCCAATGTTGGTGTTGTGGGATAGATATGGCCAAGACCAAGTTGGGTGGGTACGCATATTTTACCACCTCGCTGCACTCAAGTGAAGGTATGTTTTCTCTAGTTCTAGGAAGACAATTGGATATAGAATCATATTCTGACATGTAAACATACTGAATTAGAATTTGATTTGTTTTTATATTTTCGTTTATTATGTTTGTACATTTGTAAGAAATAATTTATTCTATTATTATAAAAAACATTAATAGTAAATTTAGCTAATGCCAAAACATCTGACCAATTTTCTACCCATCTTCTCCTAACCCTAAGTACATATTTACATAATGAGATAACCTCCTTTAACGCTGTTTCATATTGTGCTCTACTGTGATGGATCTTATACGCAGCGTTAATCGGGGTCTTACTTTATTCTGTAAAATGGTGTACCGATTCTTCTCAGTGCGGAAACTGCGTTTCAAACCGGTGGTAGAGACAAGAGCATTTAGAAGCAAGCATATTGCGTTTATTTAATAAATAAAAACTAGATTAAGTTCTGATTTTGATTAAAAATTATTTGCCGCTGTCTGTGCTCTTTTTTAACCTAAGTAAAGTATTAAAATATTTAGCAGGGCCTGTGCGATGCACCGGCCGCCGAACACATTTGGTCCTTAGCAGAAATTGAATATTAAGCGAGTGAGTTCGGCAGAAATACTAAGGGTCACTAAAACCCATAATTATATTAGATAAAGCTGTATTAAATTTCCGTAAGACTTTATTAAAACAATGATAGTGCGAGACTGTATCTGTATTACGAATTAATTTCATAGTTTCAGAAGTTTCCAATAGCTGAATAGTGAAGAGATTACAAAGATGGTGTTATTTGACGTTGAATGGCAAAAACAGACAACTCACGGCTTGCTACCCGCGGAAATACAACTAGGTATACTAACACCAATTAAGGATTAAAGAATACATCAACTAAAGAATAAATACAAAAATGTATTTAGCAAAATCTAAAACACGGAGCAACTTTAATGAAAACAAAATCAAACAAGATGGTTGCCTTAGGCTTGTTTTTTTTTATTGCTTAGATGGGTGGACGAGCTCACAGCCCACCTGGTGTTACGTGGTTACTGGAGCCAATAGACATCTACAACGTAAATGCGCCACCCACCTTGAGATATAAGTTCTAAGGTCTCAGTATAGGTAGTTACAACGGCTGGCCTACCCTTCAAACTGAAACGCATTACTGCTTCACGGCAGAAACCGGCAGGGTGGTGGTACCTATCCGAGCGGACTCACAAGAGGTCCTACCACCAGTGAATTTTTGTCAACATACACCTTCTAGGAATAATGTATCCAGTTAACACAATCAAATAAAGCTTGCAGCGTCATCATCAGTCGGTTCCCCTCAAAGGCAAGTCAGTGTCGCGTCATTTGATTCGTAGCAATTTGTTTCCATCCGCTGCGCTCGAGTTTCATGTCTGTAACTTCCAAGACGGTAGGGTGACTGCGATTTGGGTAGAGACATCTGATCAATAGGAAACATTAAAGAATAAGGAACTTTGTGAATTAATTCATTGAAGTGAATGATTGATTTTATACCATTTTACATAAAAAATACGAAGTAGACGTCATAAAACCAGATATGAATAACTTTACAAACGCTTTTAGTCATGACTTTACAATCTGTTCGCATACAGTTTCAACGCTGAGAAAAGTCGGCAAGAAATTCAGGGTTCGTTATTTCCCAATACATACATACATATGTGGGTACACAATACATGAGAACACACAAAATTCACAGCAAATAAGCCGCATCATTATCTACATGTTGTTTTAACCTTGTTTGAGTTTATTTAAGAAGAGAAATATGTAATAGGGAACGAGCCAATGCCCGACGGAATAATCAGGTTTATTTAGTGATAAGATCTTCCAATAGCTAATTAGTAAATTGAACGCTAACTTCCAGGAGAAGGAACATACATAACATAATGCAATGAAATTTACTGGTGGTAGGACCTCTTGTGAGTCCGCACGGGTAGGTACCACCACCCTGCCTATTTCTGCCGTGAAGCAGTAATGCGTTTCGGTTTGATGGGTGGGGCAGCCGTTGTAACTATACTTGAGTCGCTCGTCCACCCATCTAAGCAAAAAAAACAAAAACAAAGTGCACAACAAATTGTAAATTTGCGTAATTCATTCGGTCCCTCCCTACTGTCTCCTAATGTTCCCAGCTGGTAGTGAAGTGTAATATGACCCCGCTCGGGTAGATAGATACCACCAGCCTTTGTCTCGGGCTGTCGGTTGAGCGTTGGATTACATGGCTCCAGAAATCTTCGCTAAACGATCGCCGGTGTGATAGTTGACTCTCTATCAAGAAAAATACCGAGATAAATAAGAATTGGTGGACACGGGGTCACTCTACATCCGCACATCAGTTTTTACGTGAATAAGCTACATATTTGTGGTAATTAACAGGCCACGCCCCGCGGCGGCGCCTCTCATGTTTTCCCTCAACAATTTACGGTTCTTTTAATTACTACTCCTGTTCGCTACTGAACTTTTATTCGTGTCATATGTCGCCTTTTAGATAAAAAAAAACAATTTCCGACGTAAACACATATACATGTGGCATCGCGATCACTCAATTACCTACAACCTCGTACTTATGTGTTTACAATTAAAACGGAACTTTGTATCTAGATCCATAGGTCCGTATCTATTTGTTCACATCGCACCCTTCTCCAGCGACGTTCAAAATGTAATATCTCTATTATTATAAGGTTTTTAGTTGAAATGTTTGTAACGGTGCCGCTATCTCTTTGCTATCAAACATTCACCGCCGCCGAGGAGCATCATCAATGCCAGGGGCATAATGAAGACTGTGCCTACATTTTATAGTCGTCGTGGCCTAAAAGATAAGACGCCAGGTACATTCGTATCAAGCGATGCTACCGCGCCGGTGTTCGAATCCCGCAGGCGGGTACCAATTTTTATAATCAAATACGTACTTAACAAATGTTCATGATTGACTTCCACAATGAAAATAATATCTTGTAATAAAAATCAAACCTGCAAAAAATATAATTTGCGTAATTACCTACTGGTGGTGGGATGTCTCATGGGTTCACAGAGGTAGGTACCACCACCCTGCCTATTTCTGCCGTGAAGCAGTGGTGCGTTTCGTTTCAAAGAGTGGGGCAGCCGATGTAATGTTAAAACTGAGACCTTAGAACTCATGTCTCAAGGTGGGTGGCAGAATTTATGTTGTTGATATCTGTGGGCTCCGCTAACCACTTAATACGGTGGACCGTGAGCTCGTCCACCAATCTAAGAAATAAATAAGAAAACATATTTGTACTTATCTTTACAAACAGGTTAAAAAATGTACCGAAGTAGATACATAAATGAAAACATCACTTATTTATGTGTTCATGCGTGTAGGTATATTCCCTTTAATACTTACACGCATCTTCAAACATACACTCGGTAGATATTTTAAGCAATCATATCCTCTGGAAGTAATTTTGAAAATATTTAGCATGGGCAGGTACTAGGTACTAGGTCTATTCTTCTTAGTCATTTGCTCTCTTTGCAAAATGATCGTGGTCACCACTAGCAGTTACAGTGTACTTGCCTACAGGTACATATGTAACAACTCCGAACCACAACACACCGACAAGACACCCGTTCGGTCCTTGCGTTATTACGATTCCCAGGTCGTTCTCACCGACGCAACCAGAGCTTCTGCTAAAAACCTAATCGCTGTTCAAAAATCAGTTAGGTAGATTTTTCAGTACAAGTCGGTTCATTCCCGATCCTGCGGAAAGAACGGAAAGCAGTCGACGTCGCCCAAAACACGTCATTTCGGATCCTCCCGTTCCACTAACGGTGCTTTTAGGTACTTCAAGCACCGGTCACCGCTCGTCGAGCCCTTCGTCGCAAGCGACGGGTTTGACGAGTAAATTAACCCTCAGACACAGCCCACTGAGTTTCTCGCCGGATCTTCTCAGTGGGTCGCGTTTCCGGTCCGTTGGTAGATTCTGCGAAGCACGGTTCTTGCTAGGGTTCGTGTTAGCAACGTCGTCAGGTTTGAGCCCCGTGAGCTCACCTACTAGTTAAGGTTACGCTGGAATAGCCTCTCAAGCTGGAACGCTGGTTACGCTGGAATAACCTCTCAGCTTAGGTAGGAGAAAAAAAAAAAACAAGTCGGATCGCTTAAGCCGTGCCACTGGTGTCGAAGGCACTGCGCGTAGGAACTGTAGGTGACTAGTGAAGCCAAAGACACATCTTGAAACTTTGTATATTTATTGCCTTTGTAGGCAGACGAGCATACGGCCCACCTGATTGTAAGTGGTTGCCGTCGCTCACGGGCGTCAGCAATGCTAGGGGCAGAGCCAAGGCGCTAAACTACTCGGCCCATGATATTAATACGCCTATTTTTTCAATCTAAGTAACTCGTATGGGCTATTATTACATTGTGAGAATTCATTAAAATCCATCTAGCAATTTTTAGGTGAAAGAGTAACATCTACACATCCCCAGACATTTTCGTATTTATAATACTTAGTCTGGCCATAAATACTGCTACAATTAAAAATAAACAAAATATTACATTTGAATTTGGAATCTGTCATTTATATATGATTGCTCATTGAGTTTTCTCATTTTGGCGCCAATACATTGTACAATATTTTGCGATATTAAAATGGAGTGCGGTGATAAAGAGAACCGAATCGCTGTGATTGCATTACACAAAGTAGGTATGGAGCCGAATGCAATTTTTAAAACTCTCCATACGCTTGGTGTTAGTAAAATGTTTGTGTACCGGGCTATTAATAGGTGCAATGCTCTGTTTGTGACAGAAAAAGATCTGGCCGTCCACGTAGTGTTCGTACGAAAAAGGTAGTCAAAGCAGTAAGGGAAAGAATTCGAAGAGATCCTGTCCGAAAGCAAAATATTTTATCTCGGGAGATGAAGATAGCACCTAGAACCATGTCGCGTATTTTAAAAGATGACTTAGAACTTGCAGCCTATAAGAGATGTACTGGTCATTTCTTAACTGATAATTTAAAAGAGAATAGGTTGGTAAAATCGAAACAGCTACTGAAGCGGTACGCAAAGGGAGGTCACAGAAAATTTTTGTTTACGGATGGGAAATTTTTTACTATTGAGCAACATTTTAACAAACAAAATGACCGTATTTATGCTCAAAGCTCTAAGGAAGCTTCACAATTAGTCGAAAGAGTACAACGTGGGCACTATCCGGCTTCAGTGATGGTTTGGTGGGGTATTAGCTATGAAGGAGTGACTGAGCCATAATTTTGTAAAAAGGTATCAAAACATCGGCACAAGTGTATCAAGATACCATTCTTGAGAAGGTAGTGAAGCCCCTTAATAACACCATGTTCAATAATCAAGAATGGTCCTTCCAGCAAGACTCGGCGCCAGGTCATAAAGCTCGGTCTACGCAGTCTTGGTTGGAAACGAACGTTTCGGACTTCATCAGAGCTGAAGACTGGCCGTCGTCTAGTCCCGATCTTAATCGGCTGGATTATGATTTATGGTCAGTTTTAGAGAGTACCTACGGCTTGCTCTAAACGCCATGATAATTTGGAGTCCCTAAAACAATCCGTACGATTGACAGTGAAAAATTTTCCCATGGAAAAAGTGCGTGCTTCTATTGATAACTGGCCTCAACGTTTAAAGGACTGTATTGCAGCCAATGGAGACCATTTCGAATAAGCTTTTATACTTTAAATTGTTTTATATTTATGTATTAAACTAACAAACTGTAAAAGTAAAATGTTATTTAAAATAGATTTTTTTTCCTTTGTTTCAGTACTTATGACAAGACTAGGTTTAAAGTAATGTTTTTTTTTAAATTACTTAGGCATGTTGGTATTTCCAATATTTTTGTCAAAGCTCAAGCTCTATCCAACCTTTATGTAACTTGAAGGTCCTATGTGTATTTCAGAATTCTGAAATTACTTTGTCCACTACTGACTGTTAACTACACAAAATCGGTGCCAAGAAGACGCTCGGAATAAAGGAAATCAATAGAAGATTATTCAAGAGCAGCTCACTCAGATGGAACTTGGATAGGCCTTTGTAACGGAAAGGCCAAAGACGGTCATCTTAACTAATCTTTGATATCTAAGGGAAAAACTTGGCTCTATTAAAACAATTCAAATCGTATAACGATTAAGCACCTTTTGTTTTTAGGCCGCTATTAAATACGCAACTTTAAACAATGTACAGGCTACCTGCATTATAATTTGGATCGTTCAATACTTGTAACAGAAATTATACCGCAAAATCGGCTCGAATTATTCCACAAAAGAAGAAATGTAAACCCTTTCATTGTAACAAATTAAACGAACGTAAAAATATCAATTACAGCCGCGTGTACATAGTGCGCCACTCGCACTCGCATGTACCGCACCCGCCAATGAACCGGCCCGGGCGGGACGCGCCCTCTGCCCGAGCGCAACCGACCAGACCACAAAACATACGTTAATCGTACAAGAATCACAACCGAGAGTCGGCTTTCAACCATCCGCATAGAGTTGAGACTTGCACAGCGATACAGCGCACGCTTCGAATAAAATGCGACACGGAAAAGCGTGTGAAACGAAGCGGTTTGATTGGCGGCGTTGCGGGCTCCGCGGTGGGCGGAGCGAGGCCTGCGCCGGCGCATGTAGGTCCCTCACATGTGTCGTGGTCACGCGCCGTGACGAACGTCGGCCGTGAAGTTTCTGGTGATTGAGTGCGGCTTCTGGACATCACCGGGATGATGCTCGGAAGCATGGACGGAAAGGATTACGGTGCGCTCCACGCCGCCGCCGCCGGCTACACGATGGACCCCGGTGAGCGTGCATTACATTTTATTGCTATTTTCAAAATACACTTCAGCAGGTGCAGTCTAATAAGAAGTACATAAATGGTATACCTGAGTGTAAATAAATAAACAGAGCGTATTTTCTACGATGAACTGTACGTATTGTGAAAATAACTGAAAATTTCGCCAAATAAAATTAATATTAAACTTTATCTAGGTATGTTAAATTATATAAGTATACGGTACTATCTATATAATTTTTCTGGACAACACAGATTCCACTGTCGTCATCGGTTTCACGAACCTATGTGAAAGTATGCGAGTATTATAAATATACCTACCTACTGGAAACAACTATGCGATTAGATACAAACAAAAAATTAAACGGATTATAAGATATAAGATTTTATATGGATACAACTCTAATATTCGTGAAAATAACTATCTATCTATACGTATGCAGCACAGAAGTGTAATGTCTCGCTTGTGAGCTACTACATGGTTTTGTTGTGGGTGCCGACACCGTAGAGGTTGGGAATACCCCTAATTAAATGTATCAAAATACAGAAGTAAGGCAGAATAGTGCTATTTACTGTTGTATAGTGAGGCGGCACGGGTAGGTACCGCCACACTGCTGGTGTCTGCCGCACAACACCCATGCGTTCCATTATGAAGGGGGGGAGAAAGCCCTTGTCCAAACTATTCGAAATAATGACCTTGTGGGTATAGGTTACGCCACTGCGGTCATCCACAGTGCGTTTCCAGAGGTATTTTTTGCCACGTACCATCCGGCTTTGGAATGAGCTCCCCTCAATCCACGGTGTTTTCCGAGCGCTATGACATGTCCTTCTTCAAACGAGGCTTGTGGAGAGTACCTACTCAACGGTAGGCAGCGGCTTGGCTCTGCCCCTGGCATTGCTGAAGTCCATGGGCAACGGTAACCACTCATCATCAGGTAGGCCGTATGGTCGTCTGCCTACAAGGGCAATAAAAAAAGGTTGAGGGCGGTACTCACGTTGAGGAATCTATGGGCTTCATCGAGCGCCTTAAAATGGAACCGGTTCCATCAGCAGTTTTTTTTAAATATATTTTCCGCCTTTCCTCCTGTTAGATGATATTAGTACTTCGTCTCGCAAGGCTTCCGTGAACACATATGATAATTAAATGATCCTAAAAAAAATATAGCGGAGATCGAGATAGTTCGAGCGGTTAATGCAGTTCGGTTTATCTTTTATCCTGTTTTGTATTTTCAGTTAATTATTGAGTTAACTGCCTAAATAAATGTCACGTATTGCCTTATGATTTTAGGGGGGAATGAACTTTATATATTTATTGCGTAGATGGATGGACGATCTCACGGCCTACCTGGTGTTAAATGCTTACCGGAGCCCATAGACATCTACAACGTAAATGCCGCCACCCACCTTGAGATATGAGTTCGGTCTCAGTATAGTTGCAACGGCTGCCCCTCCCTTCAAACCGAAACGCATTATAGACAAATAGGCAGGGTGGTGGTAGCTACCCGTGCGGACTCACGAGACGTCCTACCACCAGTAATTGCGCAAATTATAATTTTGCGGGTTTGTTTTTTATTACACGATGTTATTCCTTCACAGTGAAAGTCAATCGTGAACATTTTCTAAGTACGTGTTTCATTAGAAAAATTGGTACCCGCCTGCGGGATTGGAACACCGGTGCATCGCTCAACACGAATGCACCGGACGTCTATCCTTTAGGCCACGACGACTCAAACAATATTTTATAATTCTTATTATTACAAAAAAAAAATAACAACCACAATATATTATATTCAAGAAGACCTAAACGAGCGCTTTTAAAATCGCCATGACTCTATGACCATTTCAGTTTGGAGTTTAAGGGGCGAGCTGGATTTGTGGTACTTGACGGTTTGCAGATGCTAGGATCAGTCCGCGGACCCAGTGGTGTTTTTAGGGATCTAAAAACCCCTTGTTCTCTCTCGTCCGACGTCAGACTTTCGTTCAGGGTCAGAGCCCGCGTAGAAAGTAGGACACTTCCTAGGATCAAACCCTCTTAAAAAATTTCTCGTTGAACGTATAACGTTGAGGTATCTGATATTTTACACTATAATTTCGGAGGGTACATATTAATTAGTGATGTTCTTCCTTAAATAAATCAATAAATATTCGATCCAACGGCATGTAGTTCTGGCGTGGGCTTTTTTTTTTATTGCTTAGATGGGTGGACGAGCTCACAGCCCACCTGATGTTAAGTGGTTACTGGAGTCCATAGACATCCACAACGTAAATGCGCCACCCACCTTGAGATATTAGTTCTAAGGTCTCAAGTATAGTTACAACGGCTGCCCCACCCTTCAAACCGAAACGCATTACTGCTTACAGCGCTAAACCTAAAGTAATGTTTAAAGTGCATGAGATGATCGTTCACCTTGGTGCCACTACCGCCCGCCGTGGTCCATCTCTACCGTACGATCGTCTGCGTTCAGAGACAGATAATTTCAAGCAGCATTTTTGTCTAAACACTTCTTAGTGCTCTTGAGGCGCTGGATATCTAAATTCTTCAAATGAGATTTTTAAAGCGACGAGGAGCAGCCTATCTGTACTCCTGGTATTGCTGGTCTCCATGATTGAAGGTTACTGCCCACCATCAACCGAATCGTATGCTCGTCTATGCTTAGAGGGTCATAAAAAACAATACCCTGCGATAAATAAACCACAAATTTATCATAATTTTTTCTTCGAAATGTGTACCTATAGTTTTAACGAAAATAAAAGTCACTAGGTAAATATATTACTAACACACATGTGTATATAACATAATATAAAAGCTTAGTTCATTAACTCCAGCGATAAAATCTAGATAGTGGTTCAAATGTCAGATGTAGTATCCTAATGTAACAGCTAATGAGTGGTCAGTGCGTCTAGTACCGATCTCAGGCGAGCGATATCGCGTGACGTATGTGACTCGTGACGCGTCACTCTGCACATCACACGCATGACACTTAATTTAGGCTTTCAGTGCTTCCTTCACTTAAAGATTCCAAGGACAGTTTCCTTGTACCATTTCACCGCGTGCAGTGACGGATTGTGTGCACTACGCTCAATGTATTGCATAAAACAGTTCTTCTTTCTTGATTTTCAGTATTGCAATTAGCTTCTTGCGATGCAATTCTTACTAGTGTCAAGTTCATAAATATCTTCGATTTTTGGAATTGGAATCATAATATGATAATATGATAAACTATAGGTAATTATTTTAAGTAAAGTGAGTATGAGTGTGTGAAAACGATACGTGTAGAGGGGAGTGAGCGAAGAAATGATGTACATATATGGTAGAGGAGTATGGAAGAAGAAAACTTGAAAACAAGAAGGGCAGAAGAATGACGATGAAATGATGACTTATCTTCTATACTAGTATTATCTATACTTCTATACTAATATTATAAAGAGGAAAGATTTGTCTGTTTGTTTGTCTTGAATAGGTTCCGAAACAACTGAATCGATTTGAAAAATTTTTTCACTGCTTGGAAGCTACACTATTCCCGAGTGACATAGGCTATAATATTTTTTGAAAAAATTAGGGATCCTTACTAAAACTCCAACAATGTAACCCAAGGTGTAAAAAAATTACCTAAAATATTCTTTACATCGCGTGCCGTGCGAAAACTATTGATGATAGAATAAAATAATGTACTACGACTTTGTAGAACACATTATTATTTACAAAAAGTGTCGCGACAGTAAATGTCTACCTATTATAGTAATGCCGCAATAAGTGTTCTTTTATTTAAAAAAATAAAATTACGTCTAATATCTTTGAAAATTTTGTTAAAGACCCGAGCGGAGCCGGAGCGGGCCGCTAGTTTTAATGTAACTAAAAAAATTCAGGAATTGAGTATATTATTTACATTTTCATTAAATTAGGTAATCGATTTAGCTTATTATAGTTTCACCATTGCTTTGAGGTAATTCTCTATTCAACTACTGGATATGTACATACATATCGACGCTTGAAAGGCAAAAGTGACTAAACGACAATGCGTGAACTATTTAAAGACTAATTTAAAGTTGAAATACCTAAAAACAAAATTTATTTTAACGAATCTAGCTGTAGTAGAATCTAGCTAGTAGCTGTAGGATTGAAATTATTTTAATAGACCTAGAAATATATATTTTTGGCGCATCGAATATGGTTTATTGCCTATCATTTATGTACAAATCAGCTATTGTCGCTTAGTTACGTTTGCCTTTCAAGCGTCGATATGTATATTAAGTAAGGTCCTTAACTGAATCCGTGGCTTCAGTAAAATGGCACTGAAAATAAATAAAAATGTTTTATAAAAACTCAAATAAATAAAGGAAAATGTATTATAATATATACCTACAATTTATCAATATCTCGTGTTAATTACCTGGTTTAGTTAAAATAGTGATTAGGGCGAAGCGCATTGTTGCACCGAACGCGAACAGTTTATCGATAGTTCAAAGGGCTTAGGTTATCGACACACGATAGTTCGGCGCGCGCGTCACTACTACCGCGCTCGGGTTAACTTAATTACGTACGTATAACCAATATGTACATTCCGTTGTATATTTGTATATATTGTATATTTGTATATTTTAGCTTCAATACCAAAAATTTTATAAAAAAATACTCGCAAAATGGTAATGACAACCGATGACTGATATTGACATTCATCTATATTAATATATAAATGTACAGTGGTTTTTACGGATGTTCCCTTATAACTACTGAACTATGCATCCGATTGACTTGAAACTTGGTATCCATGTAGAAAATACATGTACTTAATGGATAGGCTGATATATATATGAGTGTTGGACTCCCTAATAATAATGACAATAAAGAATTATGTTAATTTTAAATGCCCAGCGAAGCAGGCGTGTTCGGTTAGTCTTCTTTTAAAAACCAATCTAATGTGCCATCGGAAACTGATTAAAACTGTAAAAATTAAAATGTAGGTAAATTATTCTTAAAAAATTACCGATCTTTCCACATATACATATATTGATAGTTTTATAAGGTATTTAATATTGTGAGTTGCCTGCCACAAATAAAAAGAATAACCGCTTTTATAAACTATAGGTACTGTAGCAGAATCGATACGCTCCAGCTTCCAGCTTCATCATGAGTTCCACGTTTTCTGTGTTTCTGTGTTTGTTTACATCAGAAATTCACAGTTGCTTTGGCTGTATGAGCCCTTTGCCTATTTAAAACATGCTACTTAACCAAAAAAAGTAGTTACCGCCAAAACCACTAAATGAAGTGAAGAAATTTTTGGCGGGAACGCGAGGAGTGAAGTTGTGTGATTTGTTTTATTTAGTCTATTTAGTGCTTCTTAAGGTTTAAATGCGTAATAACGGTGGCTTATTAACTGTTTAGAATCTGTGAAAATGCACAAATTTGGGAATATGAAACAAAACCGCTGAACGTAACTTCTCGGGATCCTCCAAAAAGTCAACCGAAAAAGTCTCAGTAAATGGTCACAATTTTACTGAGATTATATTTCATCCCATCTCATCCTATTTGTAAATTTAATTCGTTTTTAATAATTTGTCGTGATTCGTTTCCTTCGTTTTTTATTATTCATAAACTGTAAATAGCTAAAACGGCGAATTATAAAAATCTTATTACTTGACGCTGGCTACGTCGGCACAAACCATGCCGGAGAAAAAAATTAAAGAAGAAGAAATGAAGTGAAAACACTTTTTCATTTCAATAACATTTCTCAAATGTCCATGAGTTTGCAATTAGCGCATACTTTGTATTTCTTAGGATAATTGAACCATAGCCCTTAGAAATGATTTCCATTTTTGACGTGACAACGTCTTATAATTCGATGGAGCCAGCTGCACGCACGAAAAAACATGACTCATTGAGGCGTTCCATTTAAGGCTTGAAGTGCAAGCGAGAGCGCGCAACGAGCGACAAAGAGGCACAATCGGTTTCCGCATTAGGCAGCGTTCGACATCTGTCTCTCTCCTACTTGAGTGAGCGATGCATCCGCGTGGACAGCTGCTATACAATAATACATTTACATGTTGTCGTCAAGTATGAAGTTCAGTGAAAAGTGAATGTGGTGTCAATTTTCCATACAAAATATCTATCAAACAAATAAAATTAAAATTGTCTTTTGAAAAATGAAACCATTCCATCAGTATTTTCTTATGACGTTGTCACGTTCATCTATTGTCAGTAAACCGACTTTACAGACAACCGATTTTAATACACTAGCGGAACTGGACTATTTGCCAGGTCCTCAGTCCACTGAGGATATTTCGTAACTCTGTGTGTGTGTGTATGACGCGGCGATGGTTGCAATGAAACTTAGTTGGTGTGTTAAAGAGAGTTTTAGTAAAATGGCCAGTTCGTGGTTGTAAAGTGAGTAACTGAATTCATCTTATTGTCGCAGGAGAATTTATATATTACAACAAATCACGCACCATCACCGGCCCCCAATTAGGATTCCCTGTGCTATGGATACAAGAGACTGACATACTTACTTATATACGTTTAAATATATTGATAAAAAACGCCCAAGTAAAGAGCAAACAGACCTTTTCATCATACGAATGTTTGCACCATGAGGGAATCGAACCCAGGACCCTCGGCACAACAGTCAGAATCACTAACTACCGAATCAGTCATTTTGAGACAAATAACAATTTGTACAGTAGGTATTATTGCGTCACGCTTATACAAATATATTCATCGGTATTTATTGACCCCGAAATTTGTTTGTTAATAAGCAGAATGGAAAATTATTTACTTTAAAATCCTTATCGTTTTAAAATTATAATACACGTGAAAGTCTGTTTTTTTGTTTATTTTTTGTCGTTATTTCACATCGAAATGAGGCAACTGAGTGATATGATTTTTTTAGTTATTCGATTAGGTCAGGATTAGGAGGCTGACATCCGCTGCAGAACCGGGGGGTCGGAGGAGGGGGCCTTGGTCCCGCGGTCTGCTCCCAACATCTGCAGATCGTCAAATCCCACATAGCCGCGCGCCCCCTAAACACGGGGTCCTCGTAGGAGGTTCTGAACCCGGCCCGAAAAAAAAGAAAAAAGAAAAACATTCCATCCCCACGAGAAACTACACTGACATTCATTCTTAAGCCGCGGGTTACAACTAAGTAATTAAATATCACGTAGACGTTACATACAGATTTTCAATGAATTAAACATTACCGTTGTATTTTTTTTTCGCAATAAATAATTGGCTACCGCTTATTAACTATTAACAGCATAGAAACTAAAGCACTCGTAGACGTAGCCAATATACTGGGTTCGTTGGACATCTTTATATAAGCATTTATCTCCCCAAAGAACCTAAAAAGAATGTTTCTAGATATTTGTTCTTTTTTTCTTTCTAGTCGATGGTCACCACCGTCAGTTTTAAGGAAACTGAAGCGAGAAGAAAAGTTTTAACGCCGACCTCTTGCTTGTGTCACGCGTATCATTCCGTTCCGCGCATAGTGTACCAGTGCAAGTCGTCTATTAACGAGTCTGACTATATTGACATCTCATGAACACATCGGCTAGAGTCGTTTATCATTACCGCGCTAAAGGTGCACCCGACAAACAAAAACAAACTCGCAAATATCTCGGAGACTCCGTTCCCGTGTCTTCAGAAAGCTTTGGCCCCATCGTTTGGCATCAGCTGCCCTCATTAACCCCAGTAAACAGTGTCGGGCAGCACCATAACTCATGGCCGACTAATTATTGCACGGCACGCGCCATAGACACGCGGACTCACTAATGAAAACCGCCTAGCGCTCTCCGCGCGATCCGTCTGCAATCGTAACAGACGGTAATTTGTTAAGCTGTGCCATTTATGGGGTGGTTATGGACTATTTTGAGATATCCTCTTTGGTTTTCGACCCACAATGGTGACTTAGTGTTTTGATTCCATGAACTGAATAAGTTATAATGGCTTACCTACATGCGTGCCCAAAAGATATGCCAATTGTGAAATGATAATAAAAAATGACTGAAAGATATTACGAATGTGATATCATTTGAAGGCTAAATAAACAACGACCTAATCAGAGTCTAAAAATTAACAAAGGACAGTCTGAACCCGGGTCGCAGAACGTCAAGACGAAAAATTATATTTATAAAAATGTAGTTCATTTAAAGCTGCTCTAAGAAATAAATTGCTTGAGAGGATCCCTTCGTGATTGATTGATGATGAAGACGTAGCGTAGGCCTCCCACAAGTTGAACCGATGACTTATTGAGGCTCGCGGGGATCCAGCAAGCAACGCAGGACCGATCTTTGTGGCGAGGCTTGCGGGAGTCCTACGTCCAGCCGCAGACCGTCTGTGGGCTGATAGATAGATCCCTTCGTGTCCTTTTACCGTTGTACCAAAGTAGACTTCATGCATACTACCGAGAATTTGCAGTTAATCTGCAGTGAATTTCCAGAGAACTTTTCTGCTACGGACCATCCAGCTTTGGAATGAACTCCCATCCACGATGTTTCCCGAGCGCTATGACATGTCTTGCTTCAATCAACGTTTGTAAAAAATTCTAAGCAAATAAAACAACAATAAACAGGAATAAACATTCATAGCGATTTAGCTGTTCCTCTGGTATTGCTGTCATCCATTTGCGACAGTAGACACTCATCATCATGTGGGCCGTGTGCTCGTCTGTTTACAAAAGCATTAAAAAAAAGTTCAGTTTTCAAATATCCAGTATTTTTTTAAAACATATTATATTTAGTTCATAAAGCCGGCAGGTTCATATTCACAATATTCGAAATAATTAAATTGACAAGAATTGTTAGTTAACTCACTAAGCGACTCCTTTCCTGTCGACACTATTGGCTTATTGTATTTCGGATCAAAAATCATACAAAATTATAACAATAAAGATAAACTTCTTCTTCAAACTTCTACAATTTAAAATGAGAATCAATCAATGTATTCGAAGTCGAAGATAAGATTTCAAATAAATAAAAAGAGTCAACAAAATTGTATCATCACTCAAAACACAGTCGAATTGACAAGTTGCTACTTTTTTAACGTCTGTTAAAACTGAAAGAATATCGTGCCCCATGTCGAATCGCGCTGTGACTACGGCAAAATTTCATCGAGCAATTATTTTCCTAATTGTACTTTCGTCTTGTAACATTTAATGAAATAAGACGAATCGTTAACATATATTACGCGATAATACCTTGATAACAAACACTTGCCAAATCATTAAGACTATTAATAACCGTCGTTCAAAAGTGCTGCTATTCATCATTTTCAAAATAGATTCGCAACTGGCTTACTGTGATGTTAATAACCTTTTCAATTACATATCATTTGGTTGGATAATCTACATGTGTACTCTGGCAAAGTAACTCATACACTCATTATCTATATATTAATACGTGAAGGAAAAACTTTGTACCTATTTTACGAAAATTGCGCGGACGGAAGAGTATGAAACTATCCACACTTAAAGAAAATATAGAGAAGGAGTGCAGAGTGTTAGTTTTTTTCAAATTATGCTAATAAATTCATTAAATCAATTATAAAAACATTACACACACTACGATGCATTTGACACACACACGCATATATACTCTTTGTTTGTTGTCAAGCTTTTGTTAATGTTTAAAGCCTGTGATCAAATTGAGAATAGATTATTATTGTTTGTCTTTAATATTATTTGTCTATAGTGTAGTCTTGGCGAAATCTGTGATTATAGAAGTATCTTTCAAACTTATAATTTCAATTAATTATAATCGAATTCCGACTACCGAGGGACCACTAGTTAGCTTAATAACATAAGATAAAAACGTGTGCGAGCACAAAAGCTGGAACGCAGAATCGCCATTTAAGCTTGTTTAGCGAAGAAGCTTACGAGAGCATTCCGGCCACCCACCTCTCTGAAATCAGTTCATCTGGCCGAAGTTAATCTGCATAAAATCCTACCGGGTCCGGTGGTCAAGTGGGAGCGATGTTTGCGAACGCATTAGCCGAGCCGCGCTCCGTCAACACTGTAATGGCGGTAAACACTCCAAGCGCCGTCGGCCGTCGCGCTACTGTGGCCCGCTCGATATCGCAACGGGCCTTACTATATTTATGACGAATACACGGATCCATTAAGCCGTTGCCTCTTCTATATTAGCAATCATTGGACCAGGCGTCACGGTGCCCCGGGACATGATATAAATGCCGCGACACGGCACGTATCTTGCCGGAATTGAAATGACGACGAAACAATTTAATCGGTGGTCTAGTTCAGCGATCCTGGATAGCGTACCAATACCGTGTGTCTGTGGTGAGACTGCCGTTCAATCCCAGTCGGAGTTCGTATCTCTGTCAGTGCTGCATATTTGCTATTCGATTTGTATTCGTTCTTGACTTATATATTTGTACTCTACATACATAGATGAAGTTGGCTTAGTTCCGGCCGGTAGACGTGGCAGTCAGAATATTGCTGTTCGTAAATTGACTTAAAACTGGTATTAATTTTGAGGGTTTTGGAGGGCATCGATTGAAATCTAAAAATCGATTGTAAAAGTTAAGCCTTACTTAAATGGTCCGTTCATAATTTAATTAGGGTGTCTTTTTTTTATTGCCCTTGTAGACAGACGAGCATACGGCCCACCTGATGGTGAGTGGTTACCGTCGCCCATGGACTATGGACTTCAGCAATGCCAGGGGCAGAGCCAAGCCGCTGCCTACCGCTTAATACCCTCCACAAGCCTTGTTTGAAGAAGGACATGTCATAGCGCTCGAGAAAGACCGCGGAGGGGAGCTCTTTCCATAGCCGGATGGTACGTGGCAAAAAAGATCTCTGGAAACGCACTGTGGATGACCGCAGTGGCTCCAGGTAGTATGGATGAACTCTACTCCGGTGGCGGACGGTGCGATGGTAAAAACGAGACGTTGGTGTTGTCACAGAAACTGGAGAGGCTATATCAGCTTCGCCCTAACGTATAGCAGTGCTTCGCAGAATCTACTACCGGATCGGAAACGCGACCCACTGAGAAGATTCGGCGAGAAACTCAGTAGGCTGTGTCTGTGGGTTAATTCGCTCGTCGAGCCCTTCGTCGCAAGCAACAGGTTCGAAGAGGACGGTGACCAGTGCTTGTGGTACCTAAAAGCACCGTTAATGGATAAGGATACCTACATACATTTGTAATTTTCTCACCATAAGAATACATTGTTAAGTCCATTCAGTACATAATATATTATTATTTCTTGTAGACCTCTGTCTACCCGCAGTACTGCGTTCAGTTACGACACGTAGATCTAGATGTAATAATATATTCTTCGTTTTCGCGTATCGTAAACCTAATTCGAACTACTTTTACGGTTTGATCTCGGGTTTTTATTATCATTATATTATTTCCGAACTATAACTTCACAGTTGCCGCACCGTTGTCACTGACAACTGAGGTGATGTCTTCTTTAGTCCTTCACCGTGAATACTATTTAATTTATTTTAATAAAAGTAACCTTTACTTTTGTAATTGAATCTAGTTAGTCTAAAATTCACCTTAACTAACATTAATACCAGGCGGGTCATCTTCAGAATTAAAATAAAAACTATGTGGGGAGATATACGACAAAGGGAAGATCTTCCACCGAGCGGGTGATGTTGCTCGGTAGACCGACACGGTCCGAATGTTCCGAATTTTTCGGAACTTGTAGGTATATATGCAAGCTTATCTTGAAAATGTCGCATCTGTCAAATATCTTGCGTTGTATAATGATACCCGCCACAACTAAATAATTAAAAATTAAATACAGACCAAATTGTGCAACCAAGGAAACTTTGAAAAAGTTCAATAGAAATGATTTGTTCAATGTTTGTTTTCGGTAGCGCTAGTTGAGCACGTATTCACGAGAGGAACAAACGTGTATTTGAAATATCACACGATATTTATCTATCGGCTGTTTAATATCACCTATATTATGATATTTTTATTGAGTTATAGGTATACTTATCTGGTTTTTGTGGTTTTCTCATGTACACATCATGTTTGAGCATTAGATACACCATGTTTATAATGTCGACATTAAAACTTAATTCTATCAGAATGACGACTTTTTTGTTTCAACAATAATAAAAACTAGTGGTCCCGCAGTAGTCGAAATTCGACTATAATTAATTGAAATTATACATGAAGCTTAAACATTATTATGGTTCTATTGTCAAACTCTATAATATCACTAATTTCGCCAAAACTACAGAACTATAGATAAATAATATAAAAGACGAACAATATTATTCTATTCTCAATTTGACCACAGACTTTAAACATTAACAGCAGTTTGAACAGAAACAAAGAGTAGATATGCATGTCAAATATCTACATCGTAGTGTGTATAATGCAATGAAGTAGGAAACCTATGGAAATGAAACGTCAACCAAAATTTCGTGCCACTGTGACGTTATCTGGCCACAAAACATGGCGGCTTTAGTGCTGTACAAAAGATTTCAATGTTATCAGGTTTTATCGATAAACGTTCTTGGCTCATTTTATTTTAAGTATTGTTGAGTATTATTTATTTGTAGAATTTATACTTTAATGGGAAGTAAGTAGGTATATTGTTATGTGCAAATATGATATGATTTAGATGGGTGAAATCTAAGACAAGTTCGTCCTTCGAATTTGCCAAGTAAACGATATGATGATTTCTAAAAGTTGCTACACTGATTTTATAAAGTTGTCGTTTGTCGCAAAACATAAAGATATGACGTAGTTCAAAGCCATCAGCCCATTTCTAGCATGCTAAATGTTATCGTATTTTAAGTACGTGTTTTTCTTAGACTATTACAATCTATTTTAATTGTTTTGCTGACTCTAAAGTCCGTAACATATTACCGCAGCGCACCCCAAGGAAGGTGCGCCGCACCATTTGAATCACTTTCGCTTGAGAGTGATTCAAATTTTAAACTTATCAAGGGACCGCGTGAAAAAAAAAACACCTACAGAACATTTATTCGTTAATAAAATTACAAACGTCATTCCTTGTGACTTCCTCTCTAAATTAACTCAATTATTAAATATTTAACGAGTTGACAATAGTGTTTTACTCACTGCGGAATAAAACTATTTTATTTAAATAGTTCCGAAGAGATTTTGTCGGTAGCCTTTTTCCTGAAATATCTAAACAGAATGTCTAAATATGTTTTGATGACATATTTTAAAGAGGCATTTATGATTAGTGTCATGATCAATAGATTCCGACCGAAAAATGGTTTCCGATTTTTCGGATGAGGGCTCCATAATGAATTTAAATATATATAGATAATAGTTTTGGGGCATCGACTTTCTTGAGATCCTATAAAATATGTTTTAATTATTATTTTTGTATGTTTTAAGCATGATAAAATAAGAAATTTTATATAAGCAATCATATTAAATCGATATCAAAGTCAATAAATAATGTACAACCCAAAACAGACGGCCGAACTGACGTGACAATGACATTTGGCGCGCTAAACATGGCGGATTTTCGGCCTCATTAGACGGAGACGGAGACATTTACGTATATTCATGTTTCATTATGTACGCACTGAAATACTGTTATATTGTTTTCCTGCGAGTTAAAGTGCTGAGTAAGAACGAGATAGATATATGTTTATGTGTGTGCCTTCAAAATGGGTGCTATTTATATAAGCAATTGTACGTATAGAACAATATGTCGTGTCTCTACTATATAGGTCTATGGTATAATGTAATTTTTATTGATTTAATGTTTTTTTATGCACAATTTAAAAAAAAAATTATCATTCTGCACTTCTTCTCTATTTTTCTCTATAATTGTGGAAAATTTCATACTCCTCCGTCCGCGCAATTTTCGTAAAAAGGGGTACAAAGTTTTTGTTTCACCTATTAATATATAGATAACGCAGGGCTTAATTCATTGGAGCTACAAACTTTAAATGTTGGCAGTTGATGCTTTTTCTGTTGTAAGCATCCAAAATGGAAGCATTTTTGGAAATTTTACCCCTAAAGGGGTCAATTAAGGAATGTTAGTACAGATGTATGAAAGTCCGACATTTTTAAAAGATACATAGATATTTAATTATCTGCTCCTCGTTGGAAGTGAATGTTGACACGTTACGGTGTTTTTGAAAATGTTACCTACCTGACAGTTTATAATATGAAAATTTCGTCAGTTAAGAAAGAAACATGGAATATTCAACCGTCTTAAATAAAAATTTACATACGTATAATAGTTTTAAATAAGTCATAAAATTTTTGTAATGTATCAAGTAGATTAAAATTTAGGTTTATTTTAAGCCAGAAGGATTGAAGCTTTTGTCATTTACGAAGCAAAAAAGCACGACATTTAAAAAAATATATATGAATGTAAAAATCATTTAAAAAGTTTAAAAAAAGACATTGTAAATAATATGTAATATTGTAGGTACAAGTCCTGACCTATTCGCATAGTCATCACTCACCATTAGATGGGCCGTGTTGGACTCGTCTGCCTGAATTAGTAATAAATAACAGATAATAAATACAACAAAGCAGACCCTCCACATAAAGCGACTCACGTAAAATCCATATTCAACTTATATAAATGCGATTTGCAGACAGACAAACATACAAATAAGGCACTGATAATCCCTTAAACGGTGTCTGAAATCATTTCCCAACAATAATAAACGTTATTCCCCTGGCACACAGTTGAAAATCAAATGGTTTAAATGAAAAACAAGGGCTGCCTTTCTAAACAATGATGTAAACACGTCTAATTGACAGGAAATTGTAACATTATTCGTTATTTGTGCATGTACTTAGGCGCGATCTCAGGTTACAGTGCCACCGTACAGGGTTCGACTCCCGATGCGACAGGATTTGGCAAATAAACTACACCGCTTGACACTAGAAGTGCTCTGTGTTCATATTTCGTGTAATGGAAAATATAAGTAGGTAGGTATGTATTTACATAATTACAGTTTCATAGAATTCATTCCTTAGATTTGGTGCTAACCAGTGGCAGATCTGTAATGATAAATACAGACTAATTGTTTAAGTAATAAGGTATTATTATAGGATCACTAAAATATCTAATTTTTAGTATTTCTGATATGTACGTCGAAAAAAAATAACAACCGTTCTCTGATTGATTGTCTTCGACACTAATAGTGGGTAATTGCCATTTATTGGATTGCTATCTCTGGTAAAAGAGTCTTTAACCCATCCTGTCGGTAGATAGATACGCACGCACGCATTGAATTGGGTACCTACCTACAGCGCGAACATACAAAAGTTCACATTAATCATTTAGTAACTAAACGATCGAACACCATTAGATAAGAGTCGTTCCAATTTTGTGTTTATTGTTTCGACACAGCATTAGCGCGGGACGATAATGAAAAAATGAATAATTGAACAAGATGGCGCGTGCTGGGCCGCGGATAACCTAACGATAACCGTTGACACGTCACGTCAGATGTCCACGCCACTCTCTGGTGAGCCGCGGGAAATAGAAAAGACTCGACAGTAGCGATCATGAGTAGACTCGGTCACTACAGTGTGGGTAATCAATAAACCCATTTTGTTACTTAAGATGGAAATCCTAATAATATATGTGTCAGCACACAGGTCAGGGTTGGCTGAGCGGTAGGTTCCGTCATCACTCGTATTCGATTGAACTCAGTTTAGTCAATAAAACTTTTCAATAATAATTATTGAAACTCAACACACACAACTTTCACAATGACAGGATAAACCGACAGTTTCGTTGCATATACCGACAGACCGACTGACCGACTGACCGACTGACAGAGACTCACTGACTGAGACGGACGGAATTACTGTCTGACACGGAATGCCACGACTCTGTCCACGTACCGCCATTTTATACTGTGGCGTTACGGAGTCTACCCTTCATTTTGTGATATTTATCAAAACAACATTTCATCATTTAAAATAATAATCAAAACCACCGTCTTAATATTACTAAAAGTCGTTATCCACGACACGGCCATTCTGACACGTCACACGTCCCTGTGTGACGCTCCTGCAAGGAAAACAACCTTTTGCAATATCAAACAGGTTTCGTCTCGGCCAATCCTGATACATTCACGATTGAGGATTGGGATTCCTTTCATTACAAACTCTGAGCAGTATTTCATCAGTATTATGTATCAACCACAAACTATCGTTACAATTACTTCCATCTAGTGAGATTAACTCATGCCACCTATATCGAGTGACGATAACCCAATCCAAGTGCCACCTCCATCGAGTAGCTCTTGACTACTTATTGCCTCCATCCGGAAAATAAGTGGGACCTCCATCCGGTACCCAACTTCAACACAAAACACTAATGCCTCCATCCGGCACGCAAGTGGAACTTGCATCCAGTACCCACTTCAACCATAAAACACATCGCAATGCCTCCATCCGGAATAAAACGAACACATCACCTAAATCGGGCGAGGTGTTCAATTACCAGTCATAAATGACACTGAATACTGTTCTTTACTAATCACACAAAATAGGACAACAAAATCCTTACTTTAATCAGTCAGTTGTATCGTGGTCATTTGACTCTACTACATCTTCTACATCACTAGTTTCAACAAAATCGTATAGAACGCTCATGGCCTGGCTGCCGGCGCAGCTAGTGACATTGCCACCCACATTATCATTACCACAAATGATAAAACCAATACACATCATTTCACAATATAGAGTCAAGGTCATTACTAGACCAACACAACAATAGTATCCATTGAGACCCAGGTCTCCGCTGTACCAATCGATGGAGGTACTCTCACCTCATTCATCACAGTCTCGTCAGTAGCACTACTTAAAGGCAACTATGTAATCATGAGTGTCATAGGTTCTATTACCAGTTAAAGCCATCCATCTCCATTTCAACATTTCAACATCAAATCATCAGAATTCAACATCAATTTCAACATAAAATTTTAGCTTACTTTTCAATTTGCTCTCTGGTGTCGTCAAGGTTGATGTCTTGTTTTCAGTATCATTTAAAGTAAAAAGCTTTGGGGGTATGGTTCGCGAATTATTAAAAGCTCAAGAAGGCTCACCCTTTTTATACGTTGGATAGAACAATTTAAAAAAAGGTGTGCTTCCAGCACTTCTTGTCAAGAACAATTCCATGAGCTCATTGCGAGCTTGGTCAGCAATAACGCTAGTCTGGGCTTCGAATAAGGACACACTAGATTTAAGTGTTCTACTTCGCTGAATGCTCAATCTCACTGAACCGATTAAAACAACTATCGGGTAGTACATGACATAAAATGAGTAAACAATAAGCCATCGCAAAGGACTTGTTCCGTACAGTTTTGGTCAAAACAACTAAATCCTTTTATGAGGACCATCGCAAAAATTGCTGAATTATGAAGCTACTACTAATAGATTTCTTGACAAGAGAGCATTCGGCACCAGGATCCAAATAAAAATAATACGACTCACCAGATTGTTCTCATTTACCAAAAATGCCCGATATGCAGCTACCGGCACGTCGCTCCGCTCGGCCGGTGAATAGTTGACCCATCGAGCGCCGACAGACGGCGTTTGCGTCCCATATCTCGTATTGGCTGCAGCAATCACGTGTCGATTGCGACACGGCCTTCCTGACTGTACATGTCCTCGTGTGATGGTTAACCTACAATCAAAAACATCCACGAGAACACTTGTTCCGCTCGATCACTCCTGACTACACTTTACGACTTATCGGAAAATTTAAAGTCATCAAAGCTTTAAACTGTTTTAATACCATTTTAACCAAATCAAACAATAGGGTATACAAAGTTCACTATTCAGCAGCCAGAGCACGTACCACAGTCGTTCATCAAACTTCAAATTTACTCTGTACAAATCTGGCATAGCTTACAGGAACTCAGATCAAAGAAAACTTCCGAGTAAAAATATCTAACGCCACGGCTCTCCAGCCGACCAGCAATCGCAATTGCCCTCATGATGCGCATCCACAGCGTGGATCGCCCGTGTGCATCACCCGCTGACTACACACGATGGTCTTTACAGACCCCGACCTCCGCCAGAGCCAAACGCGCACCGCGCACCCACGGACTACTTGAGTTGCCTCAAGAGACACCGATTTCTACCGGGCTACGACTACGTAATAGCTACTGGTACGGTCGAACACAATACGGCCGATAGACTATCCTTACTCGAGTTTTCACCACAATTTAAGCTTGCTCTTCATCATCATCATTTACATCAACCTCGACTGGTATGTGTCATGCTGGCATTTTTCTTAGCCTATCATGTGGGTATTTGTAAGTACGTTTTGAATTTAAAGCTTTCAATGTGTAACGGTCACCATCCAATACGTCAACTACTTTAAACGGCCCTTTAAACTTCGTATCTAATTTCGTTTGATTACGCTCTTCGTTTTAATGTGTGGACGAGCTCACAGCCCACCTTGTGTTAAGTGGTTACTGGAACCCATAGACATCCACAACGTAAACACACCACACACCTTGAGATAGAAGTTCTAAGGTCTCAGTATAGTTACAACCGCTGCCCCACCCTTCAAACCGGAATACACCACTGCTTCACGGCAGAAATAGACAGGGTGATGGTACCCGTGCGGTCGATGGCACTATACGGAGCACCCGTCTGGTGCCACGTCCTTACCCACGAGAACGTCGCCGGGCTGTGACGCCGGCAGCGCGCGATCGCAGTCAGAGTCATTCAAGGATACCTCACAGTCTCCTACGAGGCGGCGCGCCCTAGCGCAAGTGCAGCCGCAGCGCGGGGGCTCCAATCTCGGCAGTCCGTGCTGGAGGCGTGGTCTCGTCGTTTGGCGGACCCGTCGGCCGGCCTCCGTACCGTCGAGGCGATCTGCCCGGTTCTCGCGGACTGGGTGGGCCGCGACCGCGGAAGTCTCACCTCCGGCTACCTGTGCAGACTCACAAGACATTTTACCACCATGCAAACTTCTTACCGCAACAAATCTTACCAGCCACCACGCAAACTACAATTTTACGGGTTCCACCTCTCCTACACGATGTTACTCCCCCACTGAGGAAGCCAACCACGAACACTTGTCAAGCACGCACAAGCACGCACTTCACCGGAAAAACCTGCATCCGCCAGCGGAACCCGAACACCGCCGCATCGCCAGACACGAACGCACCGGACGTCTTATCTTACAGGTCACGACGACTTCAGATGTGTCAATTTTTCTTCCCCACGGAAACTTGCTTGCTTTCTTGTTTGCTTGCTTGCTGGAGCCCGAAGTCATCGAACGTGTAGTGTTATTGGTATTGAATCTAGTAGATTCTAAAATTTCAGCGACAATTCACAGTCTCATGTCCTGGTTTACTGCACTAGTGCCATGTAGCTCTAGCAGAAGTCAGCCGCTTAAAATAATTCTTGTCGGAACTACCCACTCGTCATGACAGATCCATTATTGCGATCGAAGTTTCACTTGAGATTTGCACTTGCCTTAATTTCTTGCAATAGCTTGTTACGTGTTGTATTTCCGCTAGTAAATGCCATGTGATGAAGTCGACAGTCAAACTGGGCAACATGAACCAGAACGTAAGATGTGACGATTTCTTCATGGCTCAGATCTTCCATCGAGGTAACAGAGACGTTATTACACGACTTACGTATGCTGCATTCACGCTCTTGTGGCGTACCACTACTAGTACTCTGATCTGCATCATGTTTTTTTTGCTGTACTTCGAACATGTTCAAACACGTCACGCCGGTGAGAGTAGAGTCCTGATCCCACTTCTGATGTCAGCACACAGGTCAGGGTTGGCTGAGCGGTAGGTTCCGTTATCACTCGTATTCGATTGAACTCAGTTTAGTCAATAAAACTTTTCAATAATAATTATTGAAACTCAACACACACAACTTTCACAATGACAGGATAAACCGACAGTTTCGTTGCATATACCGACAGACCGACTGACCGACTGACCGACTGACAGAGACTCACTGACTGAGACGGACGTAATTACTGTCTGACACGGAATGCCACGACTCTGTCCACGTACCGCCATTTTATACTGTGGCGTTACGGAGTCTACCCTTCATTTTGTGATATTTATCAAAACAACATTTCATCATTTAAAATAATAATCAAAACCACCGTCTTAATATTACTAAAAGTCGTTATCCACGACATATGCGATATGCGTCATACAAAAATAGTGGACAGGACGAATGGGTGCTGGTGGGAGGATCTATTGTGAACCCCGGTCGACTAATTTCTGCCGTGAAACAATCATGGATATGCGGCTACTGGTTGCTAAAGCTACAGGTCCATCTAATTAAAGACATTTACTGCCAATCAAATTAAAAAACCAATAAGATGGACCTCTATAACTATGTAGCGTAAGTTATTAAAAATGATTTACTGGTGTAAGTTATTTATTGGTGGTAGGACCTCTTGTGAGTCCGCGCGAGTGGGTACCACCACCAGGGACGTCTTAAACTAGAATGGGGCCCTTGGGCACACAAGAATTTGAGGCCCTTTTGGAAAGTAAAAAAAGCGAATTATAATAACATTTTTTTACTGAGTATGGCCATTTATTGTAGGTAATCAAATACAGTATGATATAATATGTCATTAATGATATTAGAATGCTGCTGGTTTTTTAGTTACGATTTCGATAACGGTTTCTTTCGGGATTTCTGTTGAGCAAAATCTTTTATTATAGGCATAGTATATGCCTTGTAAATACCTTCTGATTACTGATTTGTGAAAAAAGTGTAATGTGCTCGACAAAAATGTTTTGAGAATAAACGTGTGAGAGAAATTGTCGGTCTTTCGGGGCCCCCTGAGAATGGGGGCCCTGGGCACGGGCCCCGTGTGCCCTTATGGTAAATACGGTATTGACCACCACCCTGCTTATTTTCGGCCGTGAAGCAGTAATGCGTTTCGGTTTGAAGGGTGGGGCAGCGCAGTAACCACTTAACACAAGGTGGGCTGTGAGTTCATCCACCCATCTAAGCAATAAAAGAAAAAAAAATGTACTTATACTAGTTACTTAGATCTTTGTCTATGTCCTGGAAATACACAAACATGACCAGAACTACTACACTCAGGCCTCGACCACCAAACATTTCCAACAAATATTGACTGCGATCAGGAAACGAACTCTGTGAAACAACAGCCAGTTCCACCAGGCATTTGTCTAGACTAATCACGATGTTAACGAGGCTATAAAACATGACATTTAAGCTTTACTATTTTCTATCTGAGGTGTCGCGTGTGCAGATTCAGGTTAATAATCATATCCCCTATTCATTACATATTCCGTAAAAGTTCCTACCTCGTCCCGGTCATAGCAACGATCGCGGGCTAGCACTAGTGCTCCTATAGCTACCTCGAGACCTCAAGGGCTCTTACTTCAAGTGTCGGTAGCTGTTTGCACTGCGGCCGCGTTTGTCGGCGCACTGTCGTCGTGTGTGGTCGGTGACGGTCAGCGCCCGGACAGCAAACAAACACTACTGTTCTGTGGCGCGGTATAGTTTTACTGCAAGACGTTAGAACTTTTGATGATTTGTATGTGGTGCCAGCCATTCTATACATATTGGATTAGAACGTATTAAATATGCACCTTCGATATCCTGCCTCCAAGGTACGTAGGAATATTACGCATATGCGCATACCAAAAACCCCTAACTCATAGCTTAATCACTGGTAGTACAACACTTTGCAAGCCTGCACGGAAGCAAGGGCCAATATCCAATTATGGCGTCCAATTATGCTTGGTCCATATAAATATAATATATACATATAAGTATGTATAGACTCTACGCGACTTCTCAGGTCTTTATCCGATTTATAAATTGAAAACAGTGCGCTGAAAATGCACACAGTCCATGGAGAATGAGAACAAAGGGATTTTTTCTACCATTTCAAATGCGCCCCTGTGCCTTATCGTCTGGTGATAGCTCCGTTCGCTCTGTGGCCGGGTCGGCACTGACCATGCTGCACATACGTCCTGAGGGAGGCAGCGATTATCAAATTTTGATTTCCATGAGTGTCATTCGCCGCTTAAAATCGACTGAACAATTTATTCACTCGGCCGCGGGTGGTCAAAACAACTGCTGCAACGACTGGTGAATTGTTGCACTTATTTGCATTGTTTTTACGTAACAAGATCATGAAGTTTAATGGCACCGTGGTTAGGGATAGATAGGGCGATTGGATTTTAATTTTGGTATCACACGATGGCTTTCATCGTAGAAATCGGTCCTGGGTCCAAGCATTAAGTACAAAATCACTTAGAAAAATTGATACCTGCCCCGGGACTACTGCGACGTTACACCGGACGTCTTACGTATTAGGCGACACACGCTACTAGTGTTTGGTTAGAAAGTTGTATTTTAAAAGGTACATAGATAAAGCCGTGTCAGATCAATTGAGAACGTCTAAATATTGGAAAAGCTTCGAGTTGAACAAACAATGGCAAAATTATGAAACACAATATACTTTTGTTGACTACGCACTCGAAGAACGCTGAGACGTGATTGGCCGGCTTTATTGACAGAAAGAGATAGACAATGTTGTTCGTCTAGTTTGAAAATCCACGTCTGTCACAGAGCCAAAATCTTTCATTGAAATTCCTTCATCTTTCTTCAATCTTAGTATTTTTTAATTATGGTTATTAGTCACGTTGGGCTTCGTTGACTCCTTACCGGAGTCCATGGAGAGCACAGCGGGACTGCCGCTGCTCTCTTTATGGCTTAGTTGAAGTTTCATTGCGTGCATTAATGCATTGCAGCAAACAGGATGGTGGTACCGGTCTGTGCGAGCTGGTAACATGATCTACGTACTGAACACTACAATAGAAATAATTAACTTGATTTCTTATGTATTTTTGGCCTTGCGATATTAAACAGACCATTATTAGAGTGCTGATAGGGCATATCTTTCGCCTCGCAACGTCCGTGAAGTATATATAATAAAAACATCAATGACCTAGGCGGACCCGCTCATGGGCTGATGCGAATTATCAACATGTTATCGACAAATTGTTAATATCTATATATAAAAATGAATTGCTGTTCGTTAGTCTCGCTAAAACTCAAGAACGGCTGGACCGATTTGGTTTTGGATAATTTTGGTCTTGAATTATTCGTGGAAGTCCAGAGAAGGTTTAAAAAGTGAGAAAATAAAAAAAAGCTCGGAATTATTAAAAACAAACAATTTTGTTTTTCCTTTGATGTGTTCCCCGTCGGACGGATTCCTTTTGATTTTTTTTAGTTTATTTTATACAAAAGTTTAGGTCTTTTATTTATCGTTTGAGGCACTACGAAGTCTGCCGGGTCAGCTAGTCTGATTACTAAAACGGATTAACAGCTAGTCGATTTTGTTGCCAACAAAACCATTAAAGTTTCCCAAAACGCTGAAGTCGGAACTTAAACTCGAATCTCACACCCATTTCAAACATAAAAGAAACTAAAATTAATCAGAAATTCAGCCCAAATGACTTTTATTAATGGACAAAATTTAGTGATGCATTGCGCGCTTTGTTGCGTCAAACAATTCGATCTTCAAACGAAAATCACAATATATAACGCGGAATATAAAATCTTTGAGTCTGAATTAATGAATGCGAACACTAGTAGCTGTCAACAGTTGAACGTCAAAGAGCAAGTCGTAAATTACACAGAGAAAGAATGATGTTTCCCGCTGAATCTGTCTCCTTTACACTAAAACAGTTAACGTATATCGCTATCTCTTTTACAGGCCAATTAGTAAAATTCAGCCGGTCCAAGCTACCGCCACTTGTTTTTCATAGTAGTGCTCGAAATATCGATAAACAATTATTCTCTTACGTTCGATATTAACATAATCGTGTTTATGTTATTTCTAAGTGCTCTTATTATCATTATTTTTGAAGCAACATTTATTTATTACCCGTTTATTAGATAATGATATCCAACAATGTTTTCAATGTGAAATTTGGAAAATTGAATGAATTTGTTTGCAGAGAGAATTTGATGAACTGTGTATTTGATTAACTGCAGGCCCTTGGACAGCATAGCATATTACTCTCCATTCACTATACGTATCTAATAAAAAATCGTATTGACATTTAGCAGATAATGTTGAGATGTGATAATTTACAATGTTCAAGCATTCTGCTTATAGGAACGTGGAAGATTGTTCAAAACCATGTTCTAGCGAACGAGCAAGTGGTTCGATCCAACGGGAGTTGGTGCCGTTCTGAGTGCTCTAGACCCTTAGTGATCAGTGGCTACTCGAGCCGGGCTGGGAAGAGAATGACTAAAAGTGAGCTTTCATAAACAACTTGAGCAATAGAAATAATTCTTAACCTGCAGTCTTAGAAATAACATAAAACTTAGTGGTACGTGATCAGTCTCAAACCTATAATTTCGCGCTTGAAACTACTTTATAGCTATGTACCGACTTTATATACCACTGTGTCGTTATGAAATTTATTAAAAATGTGAAATAAGGCGTTTATGTATTAGTTATTAAATTGTTAACCGTATATTTTTCTATTAACGACACTTAAACTGGGACTCACCTGAAGTTCTGTCTTTAACATCGAGCTATTCCATTATTTTCTCGTGCCTGTCCCCTAATTTCAAATACGCTGAGCTCAGCGACCCAACTTTTTGAAAGGAGAGAAAAAACAGAGACATTTATAATTCTCGGATCGAAATGTCGCGAAGGGAACCAAGCTTCACCTCGACTGCGCTGCCTACCCATCAGCCATCAGGACGCGCCGCTTGCAGGATCGGCTTGAGGCAACAAAAAAAGCTATTCAGGGCAAATAGCTATACCATAGGACGTCATCAATAGTATCAAATTTGAGATTTCTTATAGTCCAACTAACCACTCGTCTACCCATCGTAGCTAATACATAATGTTACACGTGTCCAAACGATAATATTAATTAAGACACAATTAATAACTTAAAAATAAACGAGTCGTTTCTGTTTGGATTCTGATAAATATTCGTTAGACTTCGAGCTGAGTATCGTATGGGTATCGTAAGACAAACATTAAAATGACTACGTATTCATCTGAAGTCAGATATGACAGATAACATATAATTCCACGTGTATAGATATTTTTTTTCGCTCCAAATGTCAAAACATTCGGTCATGCGTGTCATAGAATAATAATAAAATATTACGATAAGGAGAAATATGTTAAAATTATCTTTGAAAAAAAGCGGAATCCAATAACAATGTGTAATATAAAAGTAATTAAATTCGAAAATGTTCACTAGTGTTTTACTGATTAAAAGTAATAAAAAATTACAGCGTTTTACAGGGAAAACAATTAAAATTCACGTATAAACATAAATTGTATCGCAAAGGAAAACGCGTATTTAAGCGCTCAATTATTTATTGTAATAAATGAGCCCACTGAGCTTCTCGCCGGATCTTCTCAGTGGGTCGCGTTTCCGATCCGGTGGTAGATTTTACGAAGCACGGCTCTTGCTAGGGCTCGTGTTAGCAACGTCGTCAAGTTTGAGCCCCGTGAGCTCACCTACTAGTTAAGGTTACGCTGAAATAGCCTCCCAAGGCTCTCAGCTTAGGTAGGAAAAAAAAAGGTAATAAATGCATAGTGGTTGGACGGTGTGCTTAATTAAGCATGTCATCTAGAACAAGAACGTGAGATATCTGCTAAGGCACACCGGGCGCGACGCAAGTTTCCGCAGCCCCGAACATGGCCGTTCTCAAGGGATCAAAAACATTGAAAGCTGCATTTGATCTATAGCGTTCGTATATATGAACGAAAAGAAAAACATCAATCTTATTCGCTTGCATTATCTCACTGCAAAAGTAGACAGCATGGAATACCTACCTTACGGGCTAATAATTCGGTTTTTGTTTTTAACAGCCGATATTATTCGACGTGAAATTCGTCCGTAAACACGTGTTGTGTGCGTATTTCCTTATCAATCCGCATCATCTGGTACTGTGTAATGAATTAATGAAAACGAAAGATTAGATTTATTTTAAATTACAATTGACATCATCGACAACCCCTCTTCACATCACTAGGTGAATCGCGTCATTCACTAATATGTACATCGTCAGCTCTTATATCAAAGTGTTAGTCGATTTTCATTCCAAACGGGAATAATTGTATGCGTTTTGCCAGACACAATTAACTATCATTCCTTTTAACTAATTTGGTATATCATTAATCGGATGTTTATAATATTTTGAATTGCCTAGTACACCTCACCTCAAAAAAAAGGTCACAGGCGGGCGCATCACGATGCTCAGCAATGAGCGATCGACTGAAGGAGGAGGAGAAGGAGGAGGAGTACACCTCATAGAATGAGAACAGGAGATCTCTACCTTATGTACCTATCCAATATCGAAATTTGACAAAAACGAAGCACACAGAATTCCTTAAAAATAATAAAAAGACAAAAAAGTTACGTCAAAAGAGGTTACCGTAAAATACCGTACCTACGCGTAAGTAAAAGACAGATCCTGTAACTAATGAAACTATTGACTTGTTTGACATATGCAAAATGTACTCACATATTACTAATAAAGAATAATGAAATAAAAGACAATGTCGTACTAACACGTGGTCGACATTAGCCCATGTTTAGCTTTTTCTGAGCGGTTTTCTTAAGAAACGTCAATTAGAATGACTTCGTTGAACGTGGCGCGGCCCTTTGATGTGAGTGTGTGGGGCGGGGACAGAGAACAAGCAGCTCGCTTTGAATTTCAACCACTGGCCGGTTATTATTGAATAGAAGCTTCAAGAAGTGCACTCAAAACGCCTTCTTGTAGGGAAATACAGTGGCACCATACCGTCTGGTGGCGGGACGGGTCGCGTGTTGCCACTGCAGCTGAAGCACTAACGCGGCTAGCTTTGAGGGCTAGGATATTCATTTGCAATTCAATTGGGTCTTCAACCTCGTGTGAGATGGCCACATTGAAGTTCTGCGTCAGGGCGCGCTCTCTAGAAAAACTTTCACTGTAGGTCCCATTTAAGTGACACAAGAAGTTCAATGCGATAAAATAAGAATAACTAAGTTGGTATCATGACGTAACTTTAGGTGAACGTCTTTTTACTTGCAAGTAGAGAAAAGTCGAAGGCAAAAGTCCACCGGGAAAGTTAGGCCGAAAAGCGATAGATATTCAAACAGTCAGTGTCACACTAGCATCACATTTTACTGTTAAGGTTATATGGCTCTCTCAGTTCTGTTGTACTTGTGAAATAAATCCAGCCAGATGGTCAGTGAGCAGTTTTTGTGGTAAGCAATGTCGGTGGCAAGTGGTCGCAATATGTGTCGTGGACGCAGCCCCGCCCTCTCACATCAAATATGCCGCCCGGCGCTTGCAGACACGTCCTTATTATCTTATTTTAATGGATGCCCTCCTCTTTAATTAAAATATGATATGAATGATGTTTGCGACATACCAAAATCCAAGAAATCTATTATATATTTCACGAGCGTAAAATGATTAAGGTGCAACAATATTCTAGAAACCTTTCAGTTTCATTATGCCACTATAGTCCAAACGGTGCGAGACGATCGGACGTGACACATGCCATCAATGTCATATCCTCTCCGCTTTGACAGGTTGGTGTCGCATGACAAGCCGTCACTCGTACGCGTCTCCGTGACGTTTGGATGACATTTATTAGACGGATGCAACGGGATACTGATATATTTTGTGCGTGTCTTTAATTTTCATTAATATTGGTAACTAATTTGAATATGTTGCCACGTTAAGGTCAACTTTGCTTTAATTTGCTTTTATTATTATTTTTTCGCCACTATAAGTGAAAAGCAGTCTTATCTGATTCGTACTGTAGTACATATTTAGTGTGCACTGATAAAAACAGGCTATCTATAGTCCAGTCGCTTTCTGGTGTAAAATACTGTTTGAATTCTAGCTTTTGATTTAAATACGCGCGCTAACAACATCTCGGCGGTTTGCGCATAAATTATCTTTATATTCTAATATAAACAACATTAAATCAAACACCCCTAGGGAATTACTTGTAATTTGTAAGAATTTCACACAATTTAAAGCCATTTAACAATAAAAACGAAAAATAAACTCCGATTCTTTCGTTCTTGAAGAGAAAAAAAGAAATATAAATCAATATGTGCCGCGTTAATAATGAAATATTTTAACAAGGTGACCGTTTTATGAGCGAGCCGGGGATCGCGCCGGCTCCGACTTACAAAAAGACAACAATCAACGGGTTACCAGCTCTACAAACGACAAGCTCCAACCAGCTCCAGGAGAAATTAAAATATATATTTTTCTTTACTGAGGCAAAGAAGTTGGTATTAAATGGTATTAAATGGCTATCGGAACAAATAGTTATTAAGAATAGCGCTACTCAGCTTGTGGCCTATGGTCAAACTCCCAATTTTAACGGCTGTCTATATAAATTTAAACCCAAAACGGGTGACTATTTCGCGGCATAAATAGGCAGGATGTTGGTACCAATCCCGCCAGTAAACAATCATTTTAAGTTTCATTATTTTCTTACGAAATCGAAAAATTATAATGACCAATTTTGTATGCATTGCACGCATGTATCACAAATGCGATTAGCTTTGGACACTTTTCGATTCGGTATCATTAGGCGCATATAGAATACCAGTACTAGGAGTCTCGTAATTCTCACTCAATACTGCGTGTTCAATCCAGTATTTCTTTATAACTGGTAACATTGAAATTAGAGCGTTTTGTAAATGTCCGCGTGCGGTGGCGACATCAAAGTGGGTGTCGGTTTACACGGGCCCGTGACGTCAGCACATGTGCCGCTCCCAAAATCCCAACACAACACAAAACACTAAACCTACTATTATGTGGTTTTAATCCAATTGGAAGGGAATTACAACAATAACTAACTATGTATAAGTAAGGGAATGGAGATTTGTTCTTTTCTGACGTACATGGTAGATGAGCCCAAAAGCCACCTGGAGGCGACAGGGTCCAAAGACGGCACCCACATTACGGATATTAATCCTTCCAACAGCAACACATTATTGTTTTATGCAAAAAGGCAAGACTTACATTATATCTTACCTCATCATAGTCAAATTTCATCAAACTTTGGCACTTTTTTTTTATTTATTTTTGTGGCTTAGATGGGTGGACGAGCCCACAGCCCACCTGGTGTTAAGTGGTTACTGGAGCCATAGACTTCTACAACGTAAATGCGCCACCCACCTTGAGATATAAGCTCTAAGTTCTCAGTTAGTTACAATTCGAACACCGATACATCGCTCGATACGAATGCACCGGAGGTCTTATCCTTTAGGCCACGACGACTTCAAAACGACGAGGGCTTTCGCAGCTGTATGGCTTTTTTCAGTTAAGGTTGAAAAATAATTCTAAGTCGTGGGTGGGTAGGGTATGCCAATCTAGCTCATCTGCCTTTGTTAATAGTGATAAATTTCCCACGCAGATCCAAGCGGAGGAATGGGCAATATAGGCGTGGGCGGCTCGGGTGGTCAACAGTATGGAGAAGTCAACCAGTTGGGCGGAGTGTTTGTCAATGGAAGACCTCTGCCCAATGCTGTGAGATTACGGATTGTGGAACTAGCGCAACTTGGAATCAGGTAATCATGGTGATTTACCTCAATAGGAAGACTTGCATGCAACATAGATACGCTGATAGAAACGGACCACCGCCGTAACCTAAAAATGTAGAATCAGCATTTGAGTGAAGACATGTCATTACGTTCATTAAATACCTAAGTTGACCAAATGAACATGTGTATATAATTTCGTTAATAACTAAAAACACTTTTAAGATTAGACTCTAGTCCTTCTTCTTCTTCTTCGTCGCTTCCTCATTACTGAGGGTCGTGACCACCTTGGTCCAGTTTTTGCACTAGCTTCCTCCAATGTTGCCTGCATTCGGCATGCTTAATGCTTAATCTAGTCCTAGGTGACGATAAAAATCGTGAAGTGATCAACATCACAATGAGTTCTTGTACAATTTAATGATGTTTCAATCATAAAATCACAGTAGTTGTTAGTAATGGATTTGTTATTTGATCCCAGGCCTTGCGACATTAGCAGACAGCTGAGGGTCTCGCACGGATGCGTGTCCAAAATACTGGCCAGATACCACGAGACCGGGTCCATACTCCCCGGTGCTATCGGAGGATCCAAGCCGCGGGTCACTACTCCGAAGGTGAGAAGATTAAATTACTTTCCATTATTATGTGTGTTGCGTAGGTATATATAAATATTAGAACAGAGAAGTCAAAAGTGATTAAAATACACCACCCACTTTGCTCATGAGATTGAAGTTTCATCTGTGGCATGCGACGGCTGACCCTTCGATTATATTTTGAAGTAAGGTTGCATGACACCGTACAAGTTCCAAGACCATTCCATATGTCGGTCTGCAAGGCTCCAACACCGACTGGTGAAAGATCTTCCCTATCTTAAGAAATCAACTATCACGTTTCCAAGAAGCAATTGGACCGACGTACTCATGACTTCCCAGCATTGTATAAAAATCTTTAACATTCCAAAGTAGTGTTCATATTAATAAGCGCCGGTCCTGCAATGCAGTGCACTGAGACTAATCCCACCTATCTACCAGCGTATCAAACAATACATTTCTCATGGTCATGTTTCCTACAGGTGGTTTCGTACATAAAGCAGTTGAAAGCGAAAGACCCTGGTATATTTGCGTGGGAGATCCGAGACCGGCTGTTAGCTGACGGGGTTTGTGACAAGTACAATGTGCCCTCAGTGTCTTCTATATCGAGGATATTGCGGAATAAGCTAGGCGGTGGGGCCTTGTACCCGGTACCGCCGCTGTACCCTGTACCGCCTCAGAGATGCTGGCCATTGCACCAACCATACGACTACTATGTCTATTTGCAGGTAACAAACTATGTTCTAACAAATGTTCTAACTTCTAACATGCTGTTAGATTCCTCTTTGTATGTATTTTTATTTATTTATTCCGTAGAAGGGTGAATCAGCAAGAGCCCACCTGGTGTTAAATGCTTACCGGAACTTATAGACTTCACAACGTAAATATCGCTTCACACCTTGACACATGAAGTTCAAGTCTCAACTATAGTTACTACATCTGTACTGTGTCGATCGGCTACTCCCCGCTACAAGCCGGAATTCCTGACTGTATCGTGAGAAAAAAGGGGGAGGAGGGTGGTAGGAACCCGTGCGGGCTTACAACACGCTCTACCCCTAGTAAATACCGCTTGGAGATCGCAGTACGTTACAACAGTACGCTGTAGTACTCAGAGAACGCTGTTGTACACTCCTCGAACTTTAATCGCCCTCTGCAACAGACTCAGGAAGGGATGAAGTAGAGTAGCTATTGTTCTAAGCCACCGCACATCCATAACTGAAACTTCTATACAGAACTGTAACGGAAGCTATAATTCAACTTTCGCTAATTCTCGGTATCTGAATAGTTGGATGTTTTATATACGTAAACAATTGAATTGCCCAACATTAATAAATTATCTAGAACTGTTTTAGGGCAGTGGATTTTAACTAACAATAATATATTCAGATGTTAATCAGAAGAGATTAACTGTTATACTACAGTAGCACATTCTTACTTACCTCACATCGTCACGGGTTCCTTCATAGTTCTGCCTATTTCAACCGCGAAGAAAACACGCAGTAGGTATAGTTTCAAAGATAAAGTGGCCGTCATTTCATAAAATTCCGACAAGTATATAATTATGTCAAGGTAGAGTCACCGGTGAACGACGATTCTGAATGTCTGCCCACCTAAAGGAAATAATAACGATATTATTCATTAGTCTCTTTGTTTAATTGACTGTTTTTCATCATCAGGGCAGACAGCACGGCGGCGGAGGAGCTCACCTAGCCCCGCACCAGCAGCCTCCGCACCACGCCCACGCACACGCGCTCTGACGCTACGCGACTACTGCACTCATGTGACAGTGACAATGACATTATCTCATAGTGACAAGTGTGAACTAAATCCGCGACTTTAGACTCCGTGACAATGTTTGTTAGCCGTGTGATCGTGGGTGATGAAGCGCCTTGACTGACATTCCACTCGGCTTGGAGCGGTGGTCAGCTTCTCTCTCTCTCTCTCTCTCTCTCTCTACGTCACTCTCTTACAGTCAGTAGAGAGAAACGCAGCGAGTAGTGCTATAAAAACCTCAAAATAAATTGTTTAGTCGCGATTGAGTCATTCGTTGGAATGGCCAGAATTATAATATTTATACCATGTATTTCTTAGAGACTGCGTGCCCGCAGTGAGCGGTAATATAACCTCTAATTTATTAAGTTGTAAATGCTAGATAAACGAGAAAGTATTATGTAAATATAAGTCATATAAGCTGTAAGATAATAATTTATTGATAAGGAAAATATATATTCATTTTTGGTTCGTTAAGTAGCGCCAAGTGACCGGTGATGTCAGCCGCGGCTCCTCGCAAGATATATTGCGTGCCAGCTGACTTAGCCCTTGATGAAGAGCTGTCTATTTGTGGTACAGTACCAACTAATATGTATATAGATCGTGAAGAATAAATAAAATGTAGCTTAATACTCAGTTACATAGATAAATACGGGGCGAACTTTTTTTTTATTGCATGGATGGGTGGACAAGCTCATAGCTCACCTGTTGTTAAGTGGTAACTGGAGCCCATAGACATCTACAACGTAAATGCGCCACCCACCTTGATATAAGTTCTAAGGTCTCAAGAATTGTTACAATGGCCGCCCCACCCTTCAAACTGAAACGCATTACTGCTTCACGAGAAATAGGCAGGGCGGTGGTACCTACCCGCGCGGACTTACAAGAGGTCCTACCACCAGTAATTACGCAAATTATAATTAAATTAAAAAAAATGAAATAAAACTTATAATAACTTGTTGAAAAAGACACATACATACATATATTTTAGTGTGGGAGTTGCCCGAATACTGTTGTTGCGGTACGGTGTGGACCCACACGGGTCGGTGCCAACATGCACACCAGACATCCACTAAACCACTACGCGCTCCCATCTGAACGATTAAGACTTTTATTATGTTCTACCTCGTGTAGCAAGGGAGGCAGTCGGACTCGCCTGACGAGGACTATGAGCTCCGGTTTCCGCTTAACACCAGATGGGCCGTGTCGCTGTTGAGCTTGAGTTATTTTAAACCAAAAAACTAAAAATTACGTGCTGTCCAAAAAACATCACAAAGTTATATATATGACAACAATAATACATATATACCTACATACATACAATAAGAGTAGCACCGCGCGATTTAACCGTGCTCCGAGTCGCAATTAGCTCGCAAAATATTAATGTGTTCGAATTGTATACTTATAATAATAATATTATAATAACTAACTAGTTGTGATATTGAAATAAATTAAATATCATTGCGGATAATAATAGATCCCGAAATGTAAATTTGCAGGAAACATTATTGATATTCTCTAATTGCATAAAAATAATGTAATATTTATTAGTTCGTAATAGCTACGGCACGAGTTACGATTTCGATATAATATATAGTTTGTTATCTATCTAAAATATCTAATAGTCTCTCGACGTATGATGTTTTAATGTGAGAAATGATCAGAGCATCGCCCGAGAAGTCGTCAAAAAGCACTAATTAAAACAAGCCGCCTTCAGGGCTAGCATGAAGCCTGGCGACGGATGTGTTTGACATTACTACAAATATAACATTTGCTCATAATACATTTAGTACCATGTTTAGTGCCAGCAGCCCTATCCACCGGCTTAGGGCAGCCCTATTTTGTTTTCCTGGCACACCTGGTGCTAATCGGTTAGGTGATGCCGAAGTCTCAATAGTGGAGTACAACGGCTGCCCCACCCCTCGAACCGGAAGGCACAACACACTTTTAGACATAGTAACGACTCGGAAAACTGTAATTATGTGTTGGATACAATTATGCCTCATTATAATTTAAATAACCTGATGTACCACTAGTAGGTATGCGTATAATTTTATTTGTAAAAAGTTTTAGTGTAAGTTTTGTAATTGATGTTTATAATGTTCAACGTGCAAAAAATAAAATGGTTTGTTGAGATGATTAATGTTGTTTTTGTTCTTTTATTGTTATCGTTGTAGTATTCTGATCACAAGCACCGGTCACCGTCCTCGTCGAATCCGTCGCTTGCGACGAAGGGCTCGACGAGCGAATTAACCCATAGACACAGCCTACTGAGTTTCTCGACGGATCTTCTCAGGGGGTCGCGTTTCCGATTCGGTGGTAGATTTTGCGAAGCACTGCTCTTGCTAAGCTCAGTGTTAGCAACACTTAGGTTTGAGCCTCGTGAGCTCACCTACACACGATAGGGTGAAACTGAAATAGTATCTCAAGGCTATCAGCATAGGTAGGAATTACTACAAAAAAAACAGTTGTAGTAATAGTGAGGCGAGCTGGCTGCAATTCATTTTAGAAATACATAGACAACATAGTTGTTATGTGCATTGCCTTATCTCCAGCCTTCAGCCTCAATGCAATCGGTTTGTTTGTCATTGAATTACAGTAAACAGTAAAAAAAGACGCGCAAAACCTTTGGCTGACCTGATGATGAATTTGAGAACTAATTGGATCACTGTACTGCATTTTCATCAGAACTTCAACACAAAATTGCCAAGTTTCATGACACGATAGTTAGATGTGAGTGGAAATTGAATTGAAATATATATATTTTTTGCTCACAGCCCACCTTGTGTTAAGTGGTTACTGGAGCGCATAGACATCTACAGCGTAAATGCACCACCCACCATGAGATATAAGTTCTCAGTATAGTTACAACGGCTGCCCCACTCTTCCAACCGAAACGCAGTACTGCTTCACGGCAGGGTGGTGGTACCTACTCGCGCGGACTCACAAGAGTTCATACCACCAGTAAAAGAGTAGTAGTAAGGCTGACTATAAGCTATTGGTGCTGTTGGTTATAGAATTTGCTGGCAAGATATGCCTATGCTTGTCTTATAAGCTTGGTTTGCCAATAGCTTGAAAACATCAAGAAGCAACTTAGTATTATTGTGCACCTTTACAACAAGATCCTTATACAAGCACGGATTTAAGGAAACCATGAAGAACCAGTTGTATTGTTTGATTTTTTAAGTATTTTCAAGTGTCCGTATTCTGGTGATACGCCCGGTGTACCTACTCGTATCAAGCCATGGGACTATGACAGAATTCTAATCCTGAAGGCAGGTATCACCGTTTCCAAAGTAAGTGTAAGTTCTAAAGTAAGTAAGTCTAATAAATTTTCGCGAACATCTTCTGCGATGAAGGAATAGCCATTACATGTGCAACTTATGAAAAACGCGCAAGTTTTAATTCCTAGTCTAAGCATTCAATTCACTACACACACCATCCACGAAATTATTATTGCTCCTAAACCATAAAACAGCCAACGCACTTTTATAGGTAGAACCCATTACATACATCCGAGCTTATCAATGACATCTAACGTGTAAAATTAGCTGTTTACAATCAAATTGTAGAATCTAAAAGTACATAACAATAGTACAAGACTAACTTTTTGTTAAAATGAACGAGTCCTCAAACTTTATTAAAACAAATGTCATTACAAACGACTAATATTTAACGGTAGGCAGCGGCTTGGCTCTGCCCCTGGCATTGCTGAAGTCCATGGGCGACGGTAACCACTCACGATCAGGTGGTCCGTATGCTCGTCTGCCTACAAGGGCAATAAAAAAAAAAAATAATAATAATATTTGTGTTTACCTAATCAAATCTGAATATTAAATACTATAAACATTAGGGTAGTATTTAATTAGTGGCTTTGAGGTAATTCTTTACGTACTTACTCTTACTTTACAAACCATAGAATTTAAAACCACCTTATCAGCAGAAAGCTGAAAATTATGCAAACTTCAACGTTTTTTTTTAAATCCTAAAAACAAAATTATTGAACCGCATCGAATTGTCAAATGCCGCCGCTCTCTGCCCCGGCGGCTTTGTAACCGGAGAAGGACGGGGTCGCGGGTCACAGCCAGGTCGGCCCGCCACAACTAGCTGATTATGTGGCGCCTTGCTCACCAATTATTTTGTATTCGATAACAAGTTGGAAAAAATGTTTTATCGCTTGATATAAAATGTTAAGGATTACATTTAATTATGTAGGGTGTGTGTTGTTGCAAACTTTTTTAGTTCATAGTTCACTACACAGTCCATACTTTACTATTTCGGACGTAAGTTAAAATTAATTAAATATCAAACTGATCTTCTTCGAAAATCATTAAAATAATAATAACATACTTACATTGTTTACTTATATAATATGGAAATAATGAATGCACTACTGGTATGTAGTTCTGACCTGCACATTATTTTTAAGAATAAGACAATGAAGTTGAAAAATGTCGAAGCGAGCCCGCCGCGTCGTAACTTGACCATTAATGCATAAAAACATTATGTGATTGTTACAAGAGTTGAAAAGAATTGTTTAATTGTCCCGAAACCGGTAGGAGCCGCGGAGACGAGAATTGCGGACTACGGGAATAAAAATACGGTCAGCATATAGTTAAAAAATGAAGACGGCGATAGCTAATCTATAGTAACATTATGTATAAGATTTTATCTGATAAGCGAAAATGTCAGATGTCAACGAAAACTAGAGGTCCCGCAGTAGTCGAAATTCGACTATAATTAATTGGAATTGTAAGTTTGTACACTATTATGATTGTATTTTAGACTTCTATAATCACAAATTTCGCGAAGACTACACTATTCAAAATATTAACAAAGACAAACAATATTTAATCTATTTTCAATTTCACAACAGACGTCAAGAACAAAAGTTTGACAATAAATAGTATGCATGCGTGTGTCGTATGTATGTATGTCACATCTGTCGAGCCAGCGACGCCAGGTGGGGGAGGAAAGTCCTCGAATGGAGGCCACGGAAGGGTATAAGGAGCGTGGGGCGTCCTCCAACCAGGTGGACTGACGACTTAGTGCGCACGGCGGGAAGTCGTTGGATGCGGAAGGCGGAGGACCGCATTATGTGGAAGGCATTGGGGAAGGCCTTTGTCCAGCAGTGGGCAGATAAAGGCTGATGATGATGATGATGATGATGATGATGATGATGATGATGATGATGATGATGCGTGTGTGCTTCAAATACATGGTATGTAGTGTGTGTAATGTTTTCTTTATTGATTTAATGTATCTTTTATGCATTATTTTAAAAAAATATTAGCATTTTGCACTTCTTCTCTATATTCTCTATAAGTGTGGAAAATTTCATACTCCTCCGTCCGCGCAATTTTCGTAAAAAGGGATACAAAGTTTTTGCTTCACGTATTAATATATAGATAGGAAGTTATACGGAAAGGCAGAGAGAAATTGTACCGACGTGCGGGCGACGTTGCTCGGTGGACCCACCATCAGGATGCTGATTTTGGACACTTGACTAAAACAAATACAAACTTATCGCATATTTGACGCTATTCAGGCTTCCTCTGAGATTGCTTATATGTATGTAGGTACTATGGAAACTACCGCTAATTATAAGCTGAAGAACCCAAGATATAGGTTTGAGTCTTGTTTAAGAAAATGATCTAACATTAACAGTTCCTGTAATAGGATTTAAATCGAAGACTAATAAATGTAAAAAAAGTGTAAATTATTTGGCTATTTTCGTTGATACATAAGTACATAGTTTCCTTTCGTTGGATAACTTTAACTGTAACTTTACTGAGACTTTTAGAACTCATATCTCAAGGTATGTGGCGCCATTTACGTTGTAGATGTCTATGGGCTCCGGTAACCACTTAACATTAGATGGTCCGTGAGCTCGTCCACCCATCTATGCAATAAATAAATAAAAGACGAAACGAGAGTCCACCTACCGGAGCCCACTGACACAATGGCGCGGCTGCCGGTTAGTTGGCTTAGTACAGGATGGCCTGCGACGAGCCTCAAACGAAACAAAAAGAAACTACAACATAAACATGAACAGAAGATAATTTTACTGGTGGTAGGACCTCTTATGAGTCCGCACGGGCAGGTACCACCACCCTGCCTATTTCTGCCGTGAAGCAGTAATGCCTTTCGGCTTGAAGGGCGGGACAGCCGTTGTAACTATACCTACTGAGACCTTAGAACTTATATCTCAAGATGGGTGGCGCGTTTACGTTATAAATGTCTATGGGCTCCAGTAACCACTTTACACCAGGTGGGCTGTGAGATCCACACATCTCAGCAATAAAAAAAAAAGTAGTAAATCTATAAATTGGACAATATTCAGAATTTTGTTAAAATTTTATTCCGGAGACTCCAACCTCTCGTAGTCTGAGTTGAAAAAATATTGTTTACGGTTGTAAAGTCGATTTTATTTGCAACTCGACACGCCGCCGACGCGCCATTATTTACGTAACTAATAATAATAATATTATTATTGCACGTATTTTAATTAAATTTTGTCGGTATACGTATTAATGATAAGGCTATTTGATTAAAAATTTAATGTATATATGTAAGTTATGATTAAATCAAAATATTTTTACCAATCGCCATTTAAATCTATTATTTCAAAATACCTACTTGAATACATAGAAACAATGAACATATTCGCCAATACAATTTCATTATGTGTTTCATGATTTACAATTTGATGAACATAAAAAACATTAACTGAGGCAGTAAAAAGTTCTTTATCTTGTTTTCAATATTGTAATTGAATTGGACACGTTTGAATATGAGAGCGATGGGAAAATAAAAATCTAGCACATTGCCATCTAGCGTCAAGGATGTTAAGCTTGTGAAGAATTCTTTAAAACTTAACTACAGATTCAAATGGTACTGCTACTAACCAATAGATGCCATTAAATATCAATTTAAAAGTCAATTAGGCTTAGATTTTTGAAACGGTTTTGGCATATTCGCCAAACAAATGTTTTTTTTTTTAATCTAAAGATAACTGTTTTTTTTTTCAATTATCTAACAATTATCAATAAGTTGAAAACAATTATTTGACCGTGGGTATTGAGCGCCAAGAAAGTGATGAACGCATGAATTGATTGCGACAATAGATATGATTGATTAAAATAATTTACGAAAGCCTCAATGTTGCGCACGGCACTAAAATAATAATTGGTGTCGTGTGAATAACTGTTAAGGAGTAGTTTCATTTTGCGACGGTTTTGTTCTTTGATTTTTAAGAAGTCAATGGCCGTTTTCCATTTACAGCACAAGAGCGCATTATGCGGCATAATTAATGCTAATATTTATTAGTTTTCCAATTACAGAGCATAATGCGACTCAGTGACGCACAATGCCGAATTATGCTGAAGCTTAGTTGAGCATTATGCCGCATAATGCGCTCTTGTGCTGTAATTGGGAAACTACCAAAATCTATAAAATAGGGACAATATAGGTACATACCTCAGCTACCCAAAAAAAGGATCTAGCATGCAGCATTTTTGGACATATTTATCTGCTAATGTTATTTGATGAGTTACTTGGAAGCTATTAGACCGACTTATTATAGACTTCAAAAAGTCTCTATCTATATCTAAAAGAAATCTATTGGAGAGGCCTATGTTCAGCAGTGGACGGCGATAGGCTGAAATGATGATGATGATGCATTTCAGTGCAATGCTGAGTAACGGTAACTAGTCCATCAATGGAAGATGAGCTCCCTTTTTTTTCTTCTACCTAAGCTGGTAGTCTTTAGAGGTTATGCCAGCGTAACCGGACGAGTAGGTGTGCTCACGAGGCTTCGCGGAATCTACCACCAGATCGGAAACGCGACTCACTGAGAAGATCCGGCGAGAAACTCAGTCGGCATGAACTCCTATTTGAACGTATGAAATAGCCGTGCGTAAGTGAATGCACTTGTCACAAACAACAAACATCACAGCGTGAATGTCACCGTTAACCTTGAGACATGAGGTCGAATTTCCAATTGTATCGTATAGCAGTGTCCCACCCTTCAAACCAGAAACAATGACTCTTTAAAGTATGCAGGCTGGAGATGTTTCCTCGCATGGACTCTGAATACGTTTGGTGATTATGCATATTTATTACAAGACGTTATTCCTTCATCGTGGAAGTCGATCCTGAACCAGTATTTTCTAAATTTTATTCCAAAAGCAAACTCTCGTCTTCCTTCATTCAATATTTTTTTAAGGCCAATGCACTTTACGAAGTAGTTTTATGTTAAACTTCTGCCGAGATATCTACAAATGCAAAAATATTCCTAAAAATATTTTCATTCGCTTAGACTCTTGGCAGAGTGATCGTGGTCATCATTTCGCAAAAACATAATGGAAAGCAATTATTGTACAAGAAACTATCTGTGTCTTAACTGTTTTGCGCACGACACCGCTGGTGCTATTATCAGCAGCTTTTGACTCAATCATCACTGATAGGACGGTACAAGCGCTGTTGCCACCGGCGCGGCCGCGCTCTGTGTCTCCAACTGATGAGGGAGAACTCACAGAGACCACGGCTAGAGACAGCATAGCAAATACTCCTGGATTTGAAGGAAGCGCCTGATCTAAATAGTCTCCATAACAGAGTAAGTTTTTATTCAATCATAAGCGAGCCAGTTTCTGAGATATACATTCAAACAAATACATATCATATCGTATTTGTAATGTATGCAAAGAAACAAAACATATACCTTCAGAGTGTCCAACAAGAATAAGAATATACCTAGTTTAAAAATTAATACCAAACCTGGTTATCCTGCTCAGGACATCCTTTCAGGCCAAAGGAATAGGTTATAGTGTCGTCATCAGCCCACTCCACAAACTCTTCAAGCTAGCTCGGATTTCTTGAAGTTAGAAATATTGCATTTACTGCTGGTAGGACCTCTTGTGAGTCCGCACGGGTAGGTACCACCACCCTGCCTATTTCTGCCATGAAGCAGTAGTGCGTTTTGGCTTGAAGGATGGGGCAGCCGTTGTAATAATACTGAGACTTTAGAATTCATATCTCAAGGTGGGTGGTGGCATTTATGTTGTGGATGTCTTTGGGCTCCGGTAACCACTTAACCAGGTGGGCTGTGAGCTCGTCCCATAATGTATGCAATAAAAAAAAATAAAAAATAGAAGATCACGTAAAAACATAGATAGATGCATGACAAGCTAATAGAAGCGTGTTTAAATATTTGAAACGATTGTATGGTACGCAATGCGCAATGTAACACAGTTTTGAATCAGTGATCAGTTGATGTCAATGACCTCGTATGACGCGGGGTCACTTACCAGCTGAATATTAGTTAATCTATAGATATAAAAGTCGATGAGGATGTATGTTCCCCATTGACCCCGAATCGGTCCAACTGAATTCTATGAAATTTTCAGCAAGCCTTCAAATTAGCGTAGAGTGTTATTATATGAAGTTTGGTAGCGATCAGATCAAAGGTCGGCCACAATTAAATCTAAAACGCGAAAGATCCTAATTACAATGAATAACAATATTATAACCATTTTAAATTAAGATAAGATTACCTATTTACCTATGAAATTGCCGCTTAGTATAACGAACGCCAGTATTTTTTATGAATGACTAGCTGACCCGGCAGACTTCGTAGTGCCTCAATCGATAAATAAAATACCTAAGCTTTTGTATAAAATAAACTTAAAACTAACAAAAGGAATCCGTCCGACACGGACACATCAAAGGAAAAACAAAATTGTTATTTTTATTTAATTCCGAGTATTTATATATATTTATTTACCTTTTAAGCCTTCCCTGGACTTCCACGAATAATTCAAGACCAAAATTAGCCAAATTGGTCCAGCCGTTCTCGAGTTTTAGCAATTCATTTTTATATATAGAGATTTTGAAGTGAAAATTCTTCAGGCGCATTGAGAGTAAAATTTAACTCGCGACAGATTCGTTATAGCTAGAAAATATACAATTTAGACCGAGGGAGAGTGAGAAAATAGACAGATCGTCTCGCGAACCACTCGACCTTGAGAGAGAGGGAGAAAGCGAGCTAGGTCCTTTCCCTTATACACATTCTGTTTACGGGCGTCGGCCAATAGATGGCTTGTTATTGGATGGATGAAAAATTAAAAAAGAAGTTCCGCTTCTTTCGTCCACAAAATTTTATGCCCACCATTATTTTTTCTATCTATCAAAATGTGCACCCGTAGTATCGATACATTAACTGAGGCTGGCCGAAATTCGCGAGTTTCTCCATCATTGTGTCCAACTCTTCACAAAATCCGCTGTAATGCTGACGTCATTTGGTAAGAAACTGTGATGAATTACAGCGGCACTAGATCATAAAAATAGTGACGCTAAATTTTATAAGGGTTAAGTTTTACAGCGCCCCTAGCGGCAAACGTAGGCAAACGATCCCATTCCATTCAAATATGAGCTAACTTTTACGCTATCGAGAAAGTTAAAAAACTTGCACTAAGCACACAGAAAAAATTGGTCTAGTGTGCTTACCTAGTGCGAATTTTTTAACGTTCACGCTTTTGAGAACAGCGCCCCTAGCGGCTAACAAGTTTGAGTTAACTTTAACGCTATCGAGAACAGTTAAAAAATTCGCACTATGCACACAAGTTTATTTTTTTATTTTTTTATTACTTAGATAGGTGGACCAGCTCACAGCCCATCTGGTGTTAAGTGGTTACTGTAGCCCATCGACATCCACAACGTAAATACGCCACCCACCCTGAAATATAAGTTCTAAGGTCTCAAGTATAGTTACAACGGCTGCTCCACCCTTCAAACCGAAGCGCATTACTGCTTCACGGCAGTATTAAGCGGGGTGGTGGTACCTACTCTTTTTTTTTTTTTTTTTTATTATTGCCTTTGTAGGCAGACGGGCATACGGCCCACCTGATGGTGAGTGGTTACCGTCGTCCATGGACTTCAGCAATGCCAGGGGCAGAGCTAAGCCGCTGCCTACCGCTTAATACTCTCCACAAGCCTCGTTTGAAGAAGGACATGTCATAGCGCTCGGGAAACACCGTGGAGGGGAGCTCATTCCATAGCCGGATGGTACGTGGCAAAAAAGTGCGAATGTTATTCCTTCACCGTGGAAGTCAATCGTGAACATTTGTTGAGTACGTATTTCATTGTGGTGTAGCGATGGACGCGCCGGGCACCAAGGCTTGCCCGTGTCCGCACGACCTCCCAACCCCAGCCAACTCTAGCCACTACTAGAACTACTTCGACGAGTACGGCTACCGGATTTTCCTGGCACAGAGTATACGGCACGATACGGTAGATGTCACCATTCTACCAGCTGGATCTGTGCTCGAGAATTCAGCAGGGAGCCGAGTTATGCTACTATTGAAATATCCATTTTTTGGCACGAGGTGGCTAAACTAGGCCTCTTGCTTTAAGTGAAGTACTGAAGCTCCTATGATATCACGCCGTAAATGCTGTCCTCTGCTTACAGATTTGTAGGTCGATTGATGTCTCCGGGTGCATCACTACCGAATCTATTGTTCGACCGAAAATAAACCTATTAACATAAATTACGATGACGCAGTTACTACTTATGTATTGATAAGTATTATTCGTGTATCTAGTCCTACAACGCACCAAATAGTGCTGGTTGAATAATAATTGCGAACGTAAAAACCAGTAAATGAATTACAATTCCGTTAAAAAAACCTTTAAGTGGTATGCAATGTACAGCTTAAACAAGGTTAATTGTTTAAGCAACCGATGTCCGTTGCTTAAAGCATCTAACATTTTAAGTAACTCTACTGACTACCCGCATCATCAGATTCAGGACTACTCGAGTTTTTTTTTCTTTTTTTATTTATTGCTTATATGGGTGGAACGAGCTCACAGCCCACCTGGTGTTAAGTGGTTACTGGAGCCCATATACATCTACAACGTAAATGCGCCACCCACCTTGAGATATGAGTTCTAAGGTCTCAGTATAGCTACGGCTACCCCACCCTTCAAACCGAAACGCATTACTGCTTCACGGCAGAAATAGGCAGGGCGGTGGTACCTGCCCGCGCGGACTCACAAGAGGTCCTACCACCAGTAAAACTTTTGTGTACTTCGCCACTTGGGGATCTTTTCCATCATATCGCATACCCTCCAAAACATAACCACTAAAGGCCATCCGAATACAATTTATAGGTTGAAGATACCGTTCCATAAACGACATCAATGACCCTGTTCTGTGAATCTCGGACTTCAACTACAAAAATATAATACGTAAAGAATGGATATGTGTTTTTCTTACATAATCATAGTCACGTCACACATACCTGCAACTAATGTATTAGAATTTAAATTGTGTAGTGTGTAAATTTGTAAATAGTAAATTTATTTTTAAAAGAGCAAGCAATGAGTGTTCTGCCAATAGTTCTTAGTAGTGATACTGTGTTCCGAATCGGATATATTGACAAAACAAAGAATCAATTATTTGGCTAGCAGACAGGCTATCAGATCTCATTAGGCAAGCTTCGTTGTATCTTGACAGCAATTATATACGTTATATCCGTTGAATTTGTTTTATTGATATCTAATCGCAATTAGGTATTAAATACAACATAATCGATTTAGCCGACACGGACGATTTGTAATGATAAGTATATTTAATTTATATTGCAAGTTTTCTGTCAATCTTGGTTCATAACAATTGATTAGCAAGTAAGCAAGCTCTGGACGTTTCACTTTTTTGTAGAAGCCATTTTATTGTTTGGTGAGTTTCATTTGCGAATTTATTTGAGTTTTTTTGATTATTAAAACAATATCGTGTATAATGCAATAGATTCCACCATTACGCTCTACCATTTTTTTTAACTTTAACATTAAAGATTTGCAGGAATCCAAATAGCAGTTTGATTGTGTCATTTTTTATATTTTGTTTTTGTTCTAAATCGGTAATTTTATAATATTTTAGCACATCTTGCATTTTTTTATAAGAAGCGAGGGCGTTTTGCTGGGATTTTTTTAATAAAACAAAATTATACACAATAAACATTTTTGTATTTTCATATTATTATATATTTTATGGTTATGATGAGCTAACTAACTTTATTTATCGAGTTGAATAAACAAAGCTACTCTTAAATTTCATATACATTTTTACTAAGGTTTTGACTTTGTTCTTCCATATTATTTCTATGTCAGACCAGAGTCGACTTTATTGTACTCGTAAAATTTGGAGGAGGTATTGTTAATGCTTTTTATACAAATTGAAGAACTTGTAGCCTAGGGGAATAGGCATCGTAGTTCTACGATTAGAATCGGTTCGCTTTCTATTAATGTCTATGAATGAATGTCCGAATGATCTTCATGAGTACTTAAAAGTAGTCACAAGGCGCCGTCTGCTACCGTCCATCATTACGCGTAAGCTACTGTACTTATTGTATGGCTGTTCTACCCTTTAGTCAGGGATTCCCAAACAATATTGGGCAAAATATCTCTTTTCATAAATGAACTCAAACCTCAGACACATACAGCCTTTATATAACTTTAAAAATCCTACAAAATAATTAACAATTAAAAAGCTTTTATCATGTGTGTAAGTGGTGTAAGGAATCCCAGCTCTGTACCGAGACGCATAAATGCTTCGCGGCAGATCTAGTTTACTATATCTTGGGGTAGAAAAGGGATCGTGTATAGCCGGACAGACTACTGCCAATATAGTATCATATTAGCAATTATAAAATCGGTCGACAATAAATAGGTAAAATAAATTTGAAATAAATAAAAGATTAAAGCGTTTCCTTTGAATAAAATAACTTCTGTGATGACACATTGCTTACCATGTTCTTCATTTATTATACATTTGGTACTGGAATATAAAACATGATTGAAGTTTATCCAGAGATCACAAGAGTCTAAATTCATTTTAGTAAAGTAAAATATTCTGAAATAATTGAAAAATGAGGAGTAATACTTACAGTTAAAATTAAATTTAGACATCAAGTTATCAGCACACGTATGCTGATAAATGTATTGAATAATAGTTCAATAAAATATATTGCGAATAAATGCCTATTACTTAAGGACATTACAATAAACAGTAAATTCAAGTTTCTTTTACAACGACCAATTGAAAACTATTTACCATTCTATTGAACGGTAAATACGTCAAGAAAATATCGAAAAGAAACATTTCCTTCATATACTTAAACATCTGTTTTAAAATTATACTACATATTCAGAGCACGTAACGTCGCGAATAAAAAATTAAGTAAGTACTTGCGGGGAGCTACCGGCTGGCCGCATGAAAAATATAAACACAAATACCTATATTAAAATTCAGACGTACCATAGGTATAAAAATGTACCTAGCGGCCAGGACATACGGTTCAAAATCACTAGGAATAATTCCGTGTCGCTTGCTCATTTATTTTGCGTCGATCGGTCTGTCTCGCTCGCTCGGTTCCGTTCATGTATTAAGCAACATTACACGACAAAGAAAGAAACATATTGGGTGATAGTGTGATGTTTGTTTCCTTCGCGTAATGTGTGATGTTGCATTACATCGTAGAGTAATATTACCCGAGTAATATCACTCGCATTACTTACACATGTCTATTGTAAATATCAGGGAAGTATAAAATTTTTCGAATACTTAACATTGTTACAAAATATTTTATAAAAACTAACAACGGTGTAACGTCAACCTAAGCTGAATGCAACAAAGTCTAAATCCCTTCTTAAAACAACTGAACTTTCAAAGTATGTCTACAAGCGATTTTAATGTCGAGTTCTTTGACAAAAGGTTGGAAATTGACTGGGATGTTTCTAGAGTGAATAGGTTACTTAGTTAGCATATCGGATAGCGTTTATCAAGGCTCCTGAGTTCTCTGCCAAACGGCGCCTGCATATTTTATACAGATGACTTGAAATTTTCTTCTATGAATAATACCACAATCTTCAGCAAGGCGTAACTACATGGAAGCACATTTTGAAAAATACTGATATTGGATTGTCATGTCGTATCGTTAAATGTCAAAGTGACTGCCCGCCACCGGAGTAGAGTTCATCCATACTACCTGGAGCCTGCGGTCATCCACAGTGCGTTTCCAGAGATCTTTTTTGCCACGTACCATCCGGCTATGGAATGAGCTCCCCTCCACGGTGTTTCCCGAGCGCTATGACATGTCCTTCTTCAAACGAGGCTTGTGGAGAGTATTAAGCGGTAGGCAGCGGCTTGGCTCTGCTCCTGGCATTGCTGAAGTCCATGGGCGACGGTAACCACTTACCATCAGGTGGGCCGTACGCTCGTCTGCCTACAAAGGCAATAAAAAAAAAGTGAAGTAATATTTTTGGGCCGGAATCATAAACTATGTTTTTAAAGATGATTTACCAAGTATCGTTGGACCGTAACCATCCAACGATTTATTTCGAATACCTTCATTAACGACATTAACAACATCACATGCAGAGTAACGACATTTGAGATTACAAACCCGAATTTCATACAAATAACACGCACGCGCTCTATCTTTAGGTGTGTAATGTCATAGTATTGCTGTTGTGTAACACATTAATATGCAACAATCATATTATGTTTCTTAAACAAAAGGTTGTAACTTTGCGACGAAGTTCATTAAAAGTATTTTCCACGCTTTTTTTAATTCTCCTTTTAAGCATCTTATATGTTCCCAATGAGTTAAAATTACAAATATATGTAGTTGGAATTAAGTTTTATCCTCTTTAGTCCATTTTTAAGCCGTGGTACACAGATTAAAAAAAAAACATACACGTGTACATATATTACATATCTGGAGACATAACTATCCAACCTAACTGTAGCAATTATTTTTCATCTGTGTTTTATGTCATTCTCTGTGTTTTACTTTTGAAACTACCAAACTTAAAGAGGCTTAAGACCTCCTCTTTGAAAATTTAAAAGGATGATTTGCGGTAACACGCGAGAGTCCACCTTTGGTAATGGGAGTAAATGTATTAAAAGATTAATTTCCAAAGATAATAAATACCTCTAAATCGTCTAGCAGACTTGCGAGCTCGGCCTCTTGGCGAGTCACTGGATCAGAATAAATAAGTGCATTTCTAGCAATGCCTAACCCAAAATAATATTTTTATAAAAAAAAATCGGAAATACGCCATAAACGCCAATACCTATACGACAAGCACAAAATTTAGAGAAACGAGCAGGAGTTTTAAATGGACCATTGACCATGTCGATTGTGAATACATTCTGAGAAGCTGCCAAATATGAGCTCTCGTGAGCTTACTTCATTACTTAGTTCAAAACAACTTAAAAATAAACGTAGCTCATTTTATTTTATCAGTAGTAGGGCACCATATATAGATATATATATTTTTTTGACATTTCTAAAAAAAAACCCTACATACGTGCTGGCTTTAATCATTTCCGCGGTAATTCGCGTGCTGTTTATATGATATTCAGCACACGGACATATTTGTGACATGTCAATCCGGCGCATCGTTCTTACTTGGTATGCTAAGCTTGGTTGATTTAAGTAATGTCGCACATTAACTGCTAGGCGATGTATTATTGTTATTCAAGACCTATCAAGATTTGGTGTTTTGAGCTTTGAAAACCTACTAACAGCTCAAATATATATCTACTGAAACTTCATTTCACATAGGTACCTATTGAAAGTGAACATACACTTGACAACTTTATTTCTTTTTTGGTTTTTGTTTTTAAATTAAATGTTTTAAACTAATTAGTTATATTTCATGTCCCTAGTTAAGTAAAAAATAAATAAACCTAAGTTTTTATTTATCCCTTACTTTGACTATCCGGCGAAAAACAATTGTAGCGCCATCTAGCTGTCCCAATTAGAAAACTGCTTCGAAATCTGGCATTTTCATAGGTGGAAAACTTCCCTTTTCAAATATCTCTTGGGAAACATTAACAAATTTCCCTAAGTAGATGACGTTTAAACTGTGTAGTTTTATGAGGTACTAGTGGAAGACGGCATTACGTCGCTGGGACTATCAGAAACTGTTGTACTGCCCGAACACATATCTTACGTTGATGGCACTATGCCAGAAACCTTATCCTAAGTAGCAACAGCTCGACTCAATCTGGTAAATGGCGGGCGAACAAACTAATAACGCTAAAACGTAAGGGATCTTCCGGCAAACTGCATATTACTGTGAACAGATCGCTTAGAACAAACACTAATATGACGCTACTCTTGGTAAATTATATAGGACTTTTTCTAGATGTCGGATAGGTGTACGAACGAACTGACGGTCCATCTGGCGTCCAGAGCCACCGACCACGACGTAAAGGCTGCCACCGACTTTCAGGCATGAGATCGAAGTCGCTATTGTATTCTGCACCAGCTGTCCCAACCACTATTTACGCATGGCATCCCTCCAGTACGCCAACGACGACGGACGACTTCGCGATAGAAATAGACAGGATATTGGTACCCGAGCGGTCTTACAATACGTCCCACCATTAATATTTCAATGAGGACTGCACCGTATACAGTAACTTAATTAATTATTTAATTACAGTTATCTGATAGCTTTTGATTTCAATAAAGCCTTGTCTCTTATCAAAACAAATGTAAGGAACGGACAGTGCTCCTATTCTGCACTTAAATGTGGTCCTTGTAAAACAAATCAATTAATATTTGATTTACAACGAATGGTTTATCGTTGAACTGTTATGTGTAACGCGATAATTTTACAGATTGAAACTGTTTCCCAGTAAATACTAAGGCTGTCTTTCGATTGTAAGAAATTATAAAAACTAGTGGCCCCGCCCGCAGTAGTCGAGATTCGACTATAATTAATTGAAATTATAAGTTAAAACATTATTATGGTTCTATTGTCAAACACGATTATATTTCGATAATATAATCACAGTATTCGCCAAAACTGCACTATAGATCAATAATATTAGAGACAAACAATATTAATCTATTTTCAATTCGACCACAGACTTTAAACAATAACAAAAGTTTCCCAATTGACAGTAAACAAAGAGTATATTTTTATGTATGTGTTGTGTGAAATACACGGTGGTGTGTGTAATGTTTTCTTTATTGCTTTAAAGTATCTTTTATGCATTATTTTAAAAAAATATTAGCATTGTGCACTCCTTCTCTATATTCTCTAAAAGTGTGAGAAATTTCATACTCCTCCGTCCGCGCAATTTTCGTAAAAAGGGGCACAAAGTTTTTGCTCCACGTATTAATATATAGATAGGTTTGACTGTTTCGCGCCACTTCTTATTACGTTTTTCGATGTTTCAAATACATAACGTGCGTACGTGCGCCGCCTAACTTAGAAAAATTTGATTTTTATGAGGAGACGTTGGAAACAAAATTTTGGTTTGATAGGTTTGATATAACTGGTAATTAAGCAGTGGCCGTCAGGAAACCGTTTGTGCAGCTGAACTACTCACAGATCTCTACGTACTTACTTACACCGTTAAACAATACTCCTATGCTAAGTTGAGCAGAAAACATAAACATAAGGAATCAGCTTATCGAGCCCGTTTTTCTATTTAACGTGCGATACAAGGCAACTTACATCGCGTATTTTAGTTATTTTAATGACAATAACAATAGCAGCATCTTCTACCAGCATTCGTATTGAGGTTCGGTAATGATTGTGATCTGCTGTGAACTTTTTTTTGTGAAGCACGGCTCAGCACGGGCTCAGCCAGGAGGGATGGGATTTGCTAACAGCTGCCCGAGCACCTCCGTAGGATATCTAACAGCTCTAAGGCAACTGCTTCGCGATTGCATCTACTATTACATTAGAATCTCGACCCGTTGAGAATGTCCGGCGAGACACAAACATATCGGCGCATAGCACGGTGCACGGTGGGCGCGAGGCTAGCCGACCGCATGTCGCAACTACGGCCGCCTCGCAACCAGCAAGCAACAACAAACGCATCACTCCTGCCAGTTGGTCGCGTCGCCCCGCCGCCGTCGCCCGTATCGCAGTCCGTGTCATTCGCGCGTATTTGGCAGCTGTCAAAACGAACGCACGTTCGAATTCTGAATAATTTATATTTGTTTTTGTGGAATCGTTAAAGTTTAGGTATGTATGTATTTTTATGTTTCAATTAATTATTATTTTGCGATAGGCGAACGTAGCTATGAGGGCCTTTACGTAGTGCGTTTATGCCTAAATAAAAAGTAGACGAAACGGAAGTTTTGACATTACATTTGAATATCTTTTTAACAGCGACTGTTCGTAATTAGACTCAGCTATCTCCCTCGCATTTCTGTTATTCATGAGTATCGGTAACCACTGGCCGTTAGATGGACCGTATGCTCGTTTACCGTGTACAAAAACAAAAAAAAACCGTATTTAAAATAAAGTTGTAGAAAAGTTGAATAACTCGACATAAACAAAAATTTAACAATAAGTAATATTTGACACCCACAATTCATTCTAAGCAATAGTTACATATGTTCAACGCAAAAACCATAAAATTTGGCATTTCCGCTATTTGGATTAATTAAAAATCTTGGTGCATTGACACTTCATAGTTTATTTTGTTGCTTTATTGAATTCAAACAATACGAAGTGAACGGCGAACGTAACCTCACATTAGGTTGAATAACACCGTGTAATAGCGAGTACGCATATATGTGTGTTTTGTATTAAAGTATGTATGTAAACACAGACAGCTAGAATAACAAAACTAATATGACCTCTAAATTCGGATCGTCGTCCATTCGTATGTTTAAAGCAATTGTTTTTTGAATATAAACTTATAACTGGCGGTGATACCAACGAAATTTGTTTTTATTTGTGTACTACTTACTACAATTCACCTTAATGTGAGTCCGCATGGACAGCTACCACGATCCTGCCTATTTTTGTCGCGAAGTAACAACTTCCGGTTTGAGGGATTTACTGGTGGTAAGACCTCTTGTGAGTCCGCACGGGTAGGTACCACCGGCCGCCTATTTCTGCCGTAAAGCAGCAACGCGTTTCGGTTTGAAAGGCGGGGTAGCCGTTGTAACTATACTTAAGACCTTAAAGCTTATATCTCAAGGTGGGTGGTGCATTTATGTTGTAGATGGGCTTCAGTAACCACTTAACACGCGGTGGGCTGTAAGCTCGTCCAACCATCTAAGCAATAAAAAAAATTATAATAATATAAGCTTTTACTTAGATCCTCTTTCTCTATTAAGATTCACATTGCAATTTCTATGCCTATCTTTGGAGTTGGAATATCAATTATCTAATGTGCTTACTCAGCACTAGTTCCTTGAACTAGTCAGTTAAGTGTCCGATAACGTGCCAGCCGAGGTTTCAATATATTATATGACAGCTGTCCCCCTCTAAAAAACCGGACACATGATTGCTATAGTAGAAATAGGCAGAATAACAACACCTAGCCGTGCGGACTCTGCATGCTCATACAAGTGACCGGTCACCGTCCTCGTCGAACCCATCGCTTGCGACGAGTGAATTAACCCATACACACAGCCCACTGAGTTTCTCGCCGGATCTTCTGGGTCGCGCTTCCGATCCGGTGGTAGATTCTGCGAAGCACTGCTCTTGCTAGGGTCAGTGTTAGCATCACTCCGGTTTGAGCCCCGTAAGCTCACCTACTAGTTAAGGTTACGCTGAAATAGCCTCACAAGGCTATCCAGCTAAGGTAGGAAAAAAAATTCAAGTGCTTGTAGTTTATCTATTAAATTTTCTAAAAGTCGAAATTGCACATGGCTAGTGGCACAGGTAACAATAACTATAATCATTAAACGCTAAAAGTATAATTTTTTCTGTCAGCGTCAGCACTGAACACGTAACAATGGACTAAATTGTCCAAGGTAGACCACTAGTAATCGACAGGTGAACAAATTATTTTAAACTGTTTAAATGTAAACGGAAAGATCACATCGGCCTATCACAGAATAGATAACGAACGAGATATTCCGATAAATGTTTATCAGCGCTGTTAGCTTACAACAAGAAAAGAAAAGGAAGTTTCCCGTCGTCGTTGGAAACCCAATATTTTACTTAATGCCGGGATATTGGAGTTTTCTTGGTTAATATAAAATGCAGCCTACGTCACTGGTGTATGCGAACTTAATACCAAGTAACTTAAAGATATCGATTGCATAATTAATTCAGTCTTAAATTACGATTTAATTGTAAAATTTTTGATGTGCCTCGGCACACACTTGTAGTAATCAAGATGCCCTGTCACCTCAACCACAAACCGACAAGACAATTGTTGAGGTCACAAGGCGGGCCCCGACTCGGATGAACGGCAGACCTGATTGTTTTAAATTAATCCGAATTGCTCGTTTTTGTTAGGGCTTTCATGATCTCAAAATTTGTATTAATATCACTATTATTGCATACGTTTTATTTATTTATTTTTAGTGCGTATTTTACTTAAGAACGGTTACTAAAGAATTCCTCCAATTACATACACATTACTACGCGCTCAGTTATAACTGCCGCTGATTGCATGAAGTACATTGATTTCTTGAAACTACTCGCGCAGGAACTCCAACAGTTCGGTTTCGACCGTTCCTAGTCAATGAACTATTCAGATACTCTGGATTTTCTTAAACCAAAATGAAGACTACAAAGTCAAGGAATGCCCCTGTAATTGCTGTTGTCGAGGAGCGATGCAACCACATGCAATCAGGTAGAGGAGGCACGACAATCTACACAGAACCCATACTTTAGACTCGCGCAAGTAAATCTACATCAAACGAAACTGGTTTTCCTACAAGAATAACTGGTATTTCCTGATAGTTCAACTCTCGACCGCCTTTATGCTATGTATTGGAAACATAGTTTGTCCTTCCACGGGTTCAAGTTAAAACTGTCCAAAATTGAACGAAATTAACGCAACTTGTTGATCGACTTACTTAATCAAAGTTAACATGTAGTGAAATATTTAAAATCATATTATTCTTGTTATTTATTATTTCGTACCTGCTATTTACGCCAGAGACAAACACAGATGGAGAAAGATCGTGTGTGACAAGGTGATTCAGAAGGGTGCTCAGTAGTGAGGAACACGACGCAAGGAGGACTTGTAATTTGTCTTAAACAGTGGGGAGCTGGTATTATTGAACAAGAAGAAATGATGGTCTAGTGCTTGTGTTTCTGACAACATAACAAATAACGTGGTCTTTGCACTGAGCTCAATTTAACATCACTTACTAAACATCTGCCATCTCGTGGGCCACGCTAAGCTTAGCTCAGGGAATTGTATCATCAGTTACAGCTCCAGTACAAATGGTCCCAACCTGGCTAGCAAGCCCATAGATACAGCCAATTGAGTTTCTCGCCGGATCTTATGAGTGGGTCTTGTTTCCGATCCGGTAGTAGATTCTGCGAAGCACTGCTCTTGCTAGGGCTAGTGTTAGCAACGTCCACAGGTTAGAGCCCCGCGAGCTCTTCTACTCGCTCGGTTACGCTGGTATAGCCTCTAAAGGTCAGTTTAGGTATGAAAAAAAAGGCTAACAAGTTTTATCCTGCGCTACAAGTACCGGGAGGGCACATGCAAGACGCCAACAAGGACACCCAGATCCCGAATATCTACCAAATACCTTTAACAAATATATTATCCGTGACTGATCGGGAAACGAACCCGGTACCCGCAGTACAACGCTCAAGGTCACTAAGCACGCCAACGATACGATCAATTAGTTTCATAAAACTCATTAAACCATAACATATTATTATATGAACATGTTTTATCAAATGCACCTTGATTCAAATTTGTCACAGTCGCACTTCAAGCGATTAACATATTTTCCAGAGCATTGTTTGGCCATCGAATTAGCGATTTTAAAGCTAGCCGACGAGCCAGCACAGTACAATGTTGCTTGCTTGTGGGGTTATACCATCGTGCGGGAGAAAAACTTTTTTAATTGCTTTCCCAGAAAAACACGTCTGTTATTGTAACTAGTCGATGTAGTGCCAGGGATACAACTCAGTTGCCGCTAAGAAAAAATTACAAGTCTTGTTTTAAGAACATTTTAAATAGTAGAGCAATTCATGATATGTTCCAAAGAATAACTGTAAAATAGTAAAAATATCTCTAGCAACTGTGAATAGGGATGGACTTTAGTAAATTGCAGTGGAAAAGTAGAAATTGAGCAATTATTTTTATAAAAATCTGAGAGCTTTCTCCATACAATATCCCATCAAAACACAGATAGAACTACTATCTATGATAAAATTGCGACAGTCATGGTATTTTAAACCGATTTCCGAAAGGTCGAGTGTCGAAACATTACGTTGTAAGTGGCCTTCGAGACTCGGACTGATTGCTTTCATTCAGTTACGCAGTAGGACTAGAAGGGCTCATTCTTTACGCCATCAAAATCTTGTTTTATAAATGATGTGAATTTATGAACATAAATAAAATTGTAAGATTAATTTCCCCTATAAATTGTTCACTTTTTACGATATACATACATGATTTATGAAACAAATAACTGCATATAACTACATATTAATAATTGGTAGGTAACAAAGATCATAACCAAATCCACTACACAATAACAACTTGGATTTTTTTCCCCTACCTATGCTGATCTCCTTGAGAGGCTATTTCAGCTTCTCCTTGTCGTGTAGGTAAGCTCACGGGCTCAAACCGGAGTGTTGCTAACACTGGTCCTAACAAGAGCAGTGCTTCGCAGAATCTATCACCGGATCGGAGACGCGACCCACTGAAAAGATCCGGCGAGAAACTCAGTGGACGAACGTTGATGATGTATGACAAACAGTATGGGCATCTCGGCCCCTCGAAGATATTTGCTCACTTACTTCACACATACACAAAGCTGAAATATAATAAAATGCCAAATAAGTAGTCTGAGTTTATGACGTGACGACAAAGCTAGTGCATGTTATCGTTTTAAAAGTCCTATAGGTGAACCCCAAAATTATCGCAAATGGACGTAGTCATTACACAATAAAACAAAGTTAGCGTTTGACCAACATTTAACTGTTTTGAGCGATAATTATTAAATATTAGTTTCTGATATTTTTAATTATCGACTGACCACATAAAATTAGTGGTGGAACTCATATAAAACTTTATTTATTTATTTAAATGACATCTTATCTTTATAACATCGTTAGGTACACATAGTGGTTTATTTAACTTTAACGTATCACAGCTAGCTCTATCACGGTTGACCAATTTCACATTTGAACGGTTCGATAAGAAAAGCAACAAATTTGAAATGATAACGGATGTGCAGATAATATTTCGAAGTAGCTCTGTGTAGACTGTAGTACGATGCCCACCACCGGGTCGTATCTCTTATCGTCTCCCTAGGAATACCAATACGTGGGCCTGAACATGCTTAAATCGTGTATAAATAATTAAGGACACACCATAATGTCATAGAGAATAAATACATCAAACTAAGTTCTCAACGTTTGTTTGAAAAAATATGTTTGACATAATTATGCTACCTAAGGAGGTAGAACGGAAACTAATAGATCATCTCAATGAGTTCTTCACTGCATTTCCCTGAAAATAGGCGGTAAAGAACGCAGAAAGCACTCCTCCCTCAAAGATCGAACATCCAAGTTGGTTCGTGTATTTAAAATCAGAGTCTCGTTTGTATGAAGTTGAATGACAGCCGGTGGGTGAACCAGTATGGAGCCGCAAAAGTGACAGCATCTCTACACCCTCTACCTATGGGTCATAAAGCAGAGCTTTTTTCGGCTAGGCTGCAAAAACGGAAGGAATAATCTGGAGAGAGTTAATGTGCATGCGGGCCGCGTGTGCGAACACTACACTTGCATAAGTCATGACGCGATGGACGGAATGAATGCAAGTTCTGTAGAGTGTCATCTTGTTACGAAGGGACAATGTATACTTCGCTTGCAAATTATCGGGTAGAGTCAATAAGAACCAGATAGGTTATTATGCGATGTAATTAGTTTGTACTACCTACCGATGACCGTGATTCAAGTGATATAAATTTATAATTGATTGTTACTGAGTTTAATACATATCGTAATATTACGGTTATAATTTGTTTAAATTAAAACAAGTCTTGTAAGTGTGTCTTCTATGAAAACTACCGATATTTGAACTTGTTAATTAATGCTATCATTAGATAGCATTTTTGCTCGGAATTCCCCCTGTTTATTTACCATACATTTTTTCTTAACATTCTTAACCGGGAACTCTTCAAGTACTTAAGTTGATACAACAGATGTTCGCAGCGAACCTTTCGTGGAATAAAGTACCCCCATGTATTGGTATCGATAACTTTGCCGGGGGGATGCCTTCAGCTCTAACACTAGGAGCAGGCTTAGGGACCCCGGTAACCGTACTCGTCGAACTCGAAGAAGAGTTCGACGTGCAACCTAACCCATGCATCAGCCCGCTAAGTTTCTCACCGGATCTTCTCAGCGGGTTGCGATTTGGAACTGGTGGCAGATCCATTCGCTAGTTCCATTCCATTCCATTCCATTTACTGGTGGTAGGACCTCTAATGAGTCCGCGCGGGTAGGTACCACCGCCTACCTATTTCTGCCGTGAAGTAGTAATGTGTTTCGGTTTGAAGGGTAGGGCAGCCGTTGTAACTATACTGAGATCTTAGAACTTATATCTCAAGGTGGGTGGCGCATTTACGTTGTAGATGTCTATGGGCTCCAGTAACCACTTAACACCAGGTGAGCTGTGAGCTCGTCCACCCATCTAAGCAATAAAAAAAAAATTCGCGAAGCAGCTGCTCTTGAGTTGTTAGGTCTCCCTTGGAGGCGCTCGGGCAGCTGTTAGCAAATCCCGCCCCTCTTGGCCGTGCTCGCCCACCTGTCCTGGTGAAACTGGAAAGGCCTATAGGCTACCGATAATCCTTCATTCATAAAAAAAAATCTGCCGGTGTTCGAACTCTGAAGGCGAATAACATTAATTCTCTGATACCAGAAATACCAAACAGCACCAGGTAGACCAGGATATATATATATATATAGACACTCACGGTGTCTCCTGAGACGACGTCCTGCGGGATCTTCCCGGGGATTGGATCCCGCCCTATTGTCAGGATGGGTACCGGCGACGGCGAGCCTGCGGCGCGCATTGTGCGGTACCGTAGGTTTCGTGGAGTCGGAGTGGTGGAGCTCGATGGGGTTTAGTCGGTAGTCGGTTTTGCGGGGCGGGTCCTGCGTGGTAGACGCCGCGCAGCGCCTCGCGCGCTTTTCTCAAGGCGTCGTCTCCCGGTAGGAATTGGAAGAAGAGGAGGACTTTGGTCTTCCTCTTCTCCCTCTTCTTCTCTGGAGGCGCCGGAGTCCGACATAACCCGGTCTATTACCCCTCTCGACCGGGTATCCGTAAATGGATTCCCCAGCGTTAAAAAAAAAAAAAAAAAAAAAAGGTAGACCAGGATTTCTTCTGCTATTTCTGGATGCTTCTCTGGGAAAAGGAAAAATCATGCTGCAATAGGTTTCGTAATATTATATAAGTAAAATTTACAAAATACTACAGTTACTACTTTTTATATCTGTTTATGTCAATATTGATATGTGATGTGATGTGGACTGAAGTGAAAGATAAAGATATTATTATTAACACATGTGAAGCGATCGATGGCTGTATAGATTGCTAGTTCACAGTTTATTGTTATTTATATTAAGAATCTTTAATGGGATGTGTTTACTTAGCGCTGGTGGAGTAGCTGTATCATGTATTGTTCTCATGCTAGAGATTGCAGGGTTGAGACTAAAACTTTTTTAATTTATAGCAACAATTTTTTTTGGATGAGTACTAGCATATAGCGTATAGTAGCGTTAAATAATAATCAATATCTTTAAACCTGTAATGTAATACCTTACGGCAAAAGTAGACGGTGGCATGGACATATTCGTAATCGCTTTGTGATATAAATCTGGTCATAAATCTGCGTCCTCACACGCCTCCGCGCCGGTACACCACTAATTGCAGAAAGTAACAAACCTTTCGTTTTATTTAATCTGTAATATTTATTTTTCGTCTAGAACAATCCTCCTAGTCGTTTTAAGGTCGATTTTAGCGATGAGTACTAAATTGTCAGCCATTATGTTAGCTATTATAGTTCTAGAACAATAGAGGCTCCGCGAGTGTGCTGTGTGGTTCGAATTACAGCGACTCCGATCAATTGCGCGCAGTCTTTTTTTTTTTTTTTGTTGCTTAGATGGGTGGACGAGCTCACAACCCACCTGGTGTTAAGTGGTTACTGGAGCCCATAGACATTCACAACGTAAATGCGCCACCCACCTTGAGATATAAGTTCTAAGATCTCAAGTATAGTTACAACGGCTGCCCCACCCTTCAAACCCAAACGCATTACTGCTTCACGGCAGAAATAGGCAGAGTGGTGGTACCCACCCGCGCGGACTTACAAGATGTTCTACCACCAGTCTAGTCTAACGATATCGGACAATAATAATTATGACTAGAACCGTCTAGGTAAAAACTGCTATCCTTGTTTTTTCCTTGTCTTGACTGTGAGGTCATTCCATGAACTTCCACCGAGCGTCGAACGGGATTCCCCGAAGACCTATATGTCATTCAGATTAATGCAATAAAATTGATTGTCTTTTTTATTTTATCAAACAATTTAAATAAAACATACAATCCACATAAAATGACTGCATATTCGGCACTGGGATGAATGGTAGCCTGCATGACATCCTTTCTCAGAGTTGAAAATATTTCCAAACTGAATATCATCAAAATCGAACGAGTGGCTTAGGTACGAAAACATGACAGGCAGATACTTGCGTAAATTACACTTATAAAGTAAATTCCAAATCTCTTTAAAATACTATAGCATTTTTAAATATGATAATAAGATCTTATATTGTACTCCCAATCAATGTACATGTGAACTAGCTTACAAATTTAATGAAAATTTATTCAAAAATTCCAGAGACGTGGGCCAACAAACAAACAAACAGACAGACTTTACTATTCTTCAGTGTACAGGCACCCGAGTATTGTTCTGTTATATGTAATCATGTGTAGACGTGGAAAACGTAGACAGTGTAAAGAGTACCTTTTTACTCCGGCACATTATTCCTTCTTTAACATACGCTGAGGACAAAATTCATCTTTGTGCGCCGGCGGAGAAAACAGAAAACCTTAGCGTCATTAATTTTTTAAATGGCGGGCTTGTGATGTTATCGATTTAGGAACGGCTAACAGGACAACTGAATGGAACCACAACTAAAATTCGTTCCTTACGCAAATCATTAGCACACTTACCTAACAGTACTAATTTTAGCACAAGAATATTAACTTCATATTTTTTTGTTTAAATAGGCGTTGAATGGTGTGGTTTTATCTTGAGGATTTAAAAAAAAATAAGATTTTTAGTACTAAGGTACTTTATACTCTGAGTACTCTCCGTAAGCCGTGTTTGAGGAACGATATGCCATAACGCTCGGGAAACACTGCGAAGACATGTCCTAAAATGAATCAGCTAATGTCGCCAGCACTGGTACCCCCACTCAAAGGAAGCTCACAATTTATCCACGCACACATTCAAACATTGAGTTGCTGCGTCATGTACTGTATTCAAACAGCGTATATGTATGTGCATTTCTTTGATGACACAGCATAGTTTTACTATAATAGTCTTTGGCAAAAAGGCGGTATCACTAATCAGTCATCTTTAGCGCAAACCTCTAAAACCGATGGGGTTACAGGCGATGCAACACAATTACCGCCATTCGAGTTTATCTGGTGTTGTGATCATCTTCTGCGAACTCAATAGACAAGAAACTGTGCTACATCAGAATGTCATCATTCAAGTGCCCTTCACATGCGCTTTTCGTAGTTATGACTTTGTCACCGATTTGGAATACATTTTCGCCCTAAGAAGAATGGGGCAGGCACAATAAAGATTTGCTAAGAACGTAATGTGTCTATCACGAAGCAGTCATGGTAGCTAAAACTGGATTGTGGCGTTCACGCTGTAATGTCTATGGAAGTGTGGACCTCGGTAACTCCTTAACACCAGCCGCGCCGTGAACTACACTTAACATTCCAACATCACAGAAATATACTTTTATATATACCAAGATTGAATCAGTGTAAGAGATGGCAATCACTTCATCAAAGACTGCAACTACTGGTATACAGTACACAGTCCTGACCGCGGTACCAGATGAGAGGTACAGGGGACGCTTTAAGGGAATTTATACTAAATTAAACGCTGCGTGAAAACTTACTATCATTCGAGAGCATCGTAACAAAACTATTTCCAAAAACTATTCGAAATGGGACATCAAACAACGCATGTTTTTCTTTCATGGCTGCAGTCTAGAGACATCTAGAGCTTCCCGATTTTTTAGTGCTAGATAGTGAGCCTGTATCTTATCAACCTAAGGGTCGTCCAAGTACGTTCCCAGCTACACGTCGCGTCTTGCACCTCTGGAGTCCCATGAAAGAAACAACTGCGGCTATTTGGGTAAACCCAAAAAAATGCAAGTTCATTGTCCTCATTGACTTCTATGCCGATTTAGTATATTTTAAAGTAGGACGATCACGACACAGTTCCGCACACCTGCGCAAAATTATCGTGTTTGCAATGAGTGTAGTAACGGATACAACATTGCTGATGCTGTTTACACTATTGTTATTTATTTAGTTGGGAGACGCGATGAAGTGCTGATAACAATGACCTACAAATGTAAATAATTTAATTGTTTTAATAGAGAGACGAGCGTGCACCTTATTTGCCGCGCGGGCATCAACGGGTGATTCGGAGATGAAAATCCAAATGGTTAAGCTGTCATCAAAGCTCATATGGACCACAATAATGGAGTCTCTATTCGTTATTGAATTGGTGTATTGGCGAGGGTCAACTGAGCTGGCTTATCAAATTATGTTAACTTTTACAATACTTTAGAAGTCGTCGTGGCCTAAATGGCCGTTCTAATCAAATAAGTACCTACTCAACAAATGTTCACGATTGACTTCCACAGTGAAGTAATAACATCGTGTAATAAAAATCAAACCAGTAAAATTATAATTTGCGTAATTACTGGTGGTCTTTTGTGAGTCCGCACGGGTAGGTACCACCACCCCGCCTATTTCTGCCGTGAAGCAGTAATGCGTTTCAGTCTGAACGGTGAAGCAGCCGTTGTGACTATACTGAGACCTTAAAACTCAAATCTTAAGGTGGGTGGCGGCATTTACGTTGTAGATGTCTATTGGCTACGTTAACCACTTAACACCAGGTGAACTGTGAGTACGTCCAGCCACCAACGGAATTAAAAAAAAAATGGGTTCGTAGTCTCGATTATATTTGATGATCATAATTCATAATTATGTGTCGTTGCGAGACCTTACTATACGCCCTGCCAACCAGTCAATGCCGACTGTACGCGGGAATAATACTCAGAGAGCGGTGATGCCCATATTCTGGTAATACCGCCTTTAACGAGACCCGCAGGAAGAAGCTGCGTAATGTCATTCTAGACCGACACTGCACAGCTAATGCTTTATTCAAATACTACTGCATCGTTAATGTATAGTATTAAAATGGAGTTGGTGGGTATGCTGTATACACCCTTTCTTACCACAATAGGGATGGATGCTACGGGAAATGTTTGTACATCAATGATTACAAACGAGAAAGCTAAACACGAAAATGAGCTTGTGTAACTCATGTGATCTATGAAACATTTCTAATTCGAGCAAAATCAAAGCGAATAGTTTGTTTATTCGAATAAGCCTTTAGACGCGTTTTAACCGACTTCAAAAAAGGATGAGGTTCTCAATTCGACTGGATGTTTTTTCTTTTTTTTATGTTTGTTACCTCATAGCTTTTGACTGGGTTAATCGATTTTGATGATTCTTTTTTTATTAGAAAGCTGACGCTTCCTTTGTGGTCCAGTTTAGTCCAGTTCTGATAATGGAATTCATGAGAAAACCATATTATAAGACTTAAATTTGCATTAAGTACGTGCGCGACAAATAGATATGAATAACTCAATATCACGTCATCGATTTCGATGATTATTGTTTTTAGTGTATATTCATTTGTTTTGGAATATCTGTTTTTTTCTATTTGAAGTTGCCTTTTGTTAAAGCATGTCTATTTACAATTATCACTATATCCGCCAACACGGAATGCAGTTTTACCTCTAAGACGAATCGGCAAGAAACTCAAGGCTTGCTTTTTCCAAATATATGCACATCACACACAATATACAAAACGTTATTACAACACATATAATATTTCTCCCGGATAATATGGCAAACGAAAAAATATAGATATGAACGCTTTGAAAAATACAATTTCCTGTCTTAATTCGTAGTCGTTTGCATTATTACGAAGTTGTTCACCTTGAACCAGCCCCAGTAGGTGCACCGCCACAGATAATCGTATTGTTTAAATCCGACTCCGGCAAAGTCGAAGGAGGTCATAATTTTAACAGACTATATCATCTTCATCTGTTCCCTTATAATTTCGAAAATAATTGTGGTATTTATGCAATGCTACATCTTAGATTTGAAGCTAATACTAGGGTATATTCGGTCAGGTATGCCTGGTCTAGCTCGGGTTGATCGGTTAGAGGAGAAACCCATGAAGGCTTTGCGGCAGGACGATAGATTCAACGCCTGCGAGCCTGCTAGTCCCTATCACGAGATAGGTATTATTAGGAAGTAAGGAGAGGAGGAGAGTTATGTAAAATATACAGATATTTGCGGTAAAAAAGCGTACCAAGATCCCACTGAGTTTCTCGCCGGATCTTCTCAGTGGTTCGCGTTTGCGATCCGGTGTTAGATTCTGCGAAGCACGGCTCTTCCTAGGGTTCGCGTTAGCAACGTCTTCAGGTTTGAGCCCCGTGAGTTCACCTACTAGTTAAGGTTACGCTGAAATAGCCCCTTAAGGCTTATCAGCTTAGGCAGGAAAAAAAAGCTGTCCCCATCATCCTCCTCTGATAAGACAGAGATTATTCACAAATATGTATTAATATAAATGTAAATTAACAGAATCCTGATTTCAATTAAATTACGGTTCTCGTAGTTCCGGTATTTCTTTACCGTTTCTCTAATCACGGATGATAATTAAGACACATAAAATGAAATCTAATGATGAAACCAAATATCCGTTAAATCTTCACGGTCAACCGGTGACGCAATAATCATCGAACCGGGGCCCGCTCATTAGACTCTGCAACCCGGTTACTAAACAATTCACCGTAGAAGACTTTTAGAAGTTTTCTATCCAAGACTACATAAATCAGCGAGGTATGAATAAATTATATTTCTCAGTATCTATAATTTTTCAATTATTAATGTCGTGAAACTAAATAAAACATTCCCCTCTGTTCTTGCACGAAGAATTCGTTGAAATACGTATTATAATAATATCAACGTTAAAGGTAGCCAATTTATGCATAGCTAATTTAAAGCGTAAAATATTTTCTCAATAGTACAAATTAATAATGTGTAAGTAATCAGATATTTATTACTGGGACTTTATAACTGGAAATAGGTTTTTGGTGTTTCCTCTTGCGTACCTATACTCAACAAACTGTAGACGAAAAAATGTACACGTAGACATTATAAAATATTCTACAAGTGTTAAAATCTTAGAAATTGTCTAAGTTTCTCTGTCCTAAAACAAATACTTGGACCTGGAAATGACTCGATTATCTGTAACGGTGTGAGTTAGAGATAATCTATTACGTATACACAGCTCAATTAAGATCTAATTAAGTGAAACAACCAAGAAAACGCAATGATTGGAGCCACTAGAACAAACACAAGCAACGATATCTATATTCAAGCCTTATCTGAAGCGCTCGGGTGGTCGAATTTACAAAAAAATATGACGTTGCATTTAGCTGAACCAAAATCACAGATTATCTTTTTTAAATGCCTTTGTGTGATCCGGGTATTAAACTTGTAATATAACATTGTAATCATTGCAAAGTTGAGCAGACAATTTTAGTACGGCAACAATTAAATTTGATTCAGATCATCTACGAGTGTATTTCTCTAACGCTAGCCTTCCAAGAGGATGAACGATCTGTCAAACTTTCTGTTATCTGTCACAACCATTTATTATCAAACTACAATGTGAACAACGCAGAACGTATCGTAAACGTCTTGTACTGTATGGCGTAACGGCATATGTTTGGTTTTCTAAATTACATAACAGTTAAAATGAACACCATGGAAGCGAAATCTTTATGTCAAAACACAATACAAGAGTTGTAAAATGACGTAATTATGAAGATAGTACAGTTTTATCTGTTCAGGTTTATTCTTATCAATAAAATTTCAACGTCCATGAAAAACCAATTAGATGTGTGGTTTTAAATGTACACGTTATTCTGTGATGTTCAACATACAGGTCATTGAACTTTGGAAAATATTATTCTAACTTATTTTTATTAGGGACTAATCACATAGGGGTAGTGGTGCTAAATACAAGATCATCGAGAATATCGAATTGCAGGATGTATAAACTTATCAGAGAAGGATTTGCATGGGAACAAATTTTTTAGTAGGCACAAGATTTTCTTTTATGGTCGTATATGCGTTATGCATATGACAGTGAGCTCTATGTTTTAACAAAAAAGTTCTATCGCAGTGAGATTTATAGTTTGAAAGGCATTCCAAATAACTAGGTATTTGGAAAACGATTAGGTTTTTAAATTTACATTGACGTCACTAACCTCAAACCTACTGAGTACGTTATAAAAAACTGCAACTCGTACCTACTGTCAATGACTGTGTATGGAGACGGCAAAACGGATGTCTCATATTCTCTGTTTCCTCAAAATTGAATCATTTATAATCAACCTGAATTATGTATAAAAATTTGTTTCTCCTTGTTCTTTTTTACTTCTGTTTTCTTTAACTCATAAAATATGTTTGCTGGATATTTCAAAACGTCAGATTTTAGTTAATTTTTGTAGCATTCCTAATTCTGATATTTTTATTGGAAACAAGGAACAGCCTATGTCACTCAGGGATAGTGCAGCTTTCAAACAGTGCAAGAATTTTTAAAATCGGTTCAGTAGTTTCGGAGCCTATTCAATACAAACAAACAAACAAATCTTTCCTCTTTATAATTTTAGCGACATGTCTGTTAAATATATAGATGGCACTGCATAAAATTATTCTAGTCTCATTCTCCAGGACGGCAACAGATGTACACATCTACACAGACGTCACAGACCCAACAAAAGTTGCAATCGTTTGTTTCGCTTACTTCAATACACGATCGCTTACTCGTTTGAATTACGTTACTAAAACGTGAAGTTTTTATTTACAAAACTGGTTTGTGCATTTCTTACAGTAAATTCCCCTTTCCAAATTACGAGGAAAACACGAGAGATAAACCAGCTAAGAGTAGGCAGCTCTTTACGAATATCAGTCATCAGGAAAAGACACGTAGTATTTATCACCACTGCACAATATTAATTCCAACAAAATGGTGATTTGTTTGCTCACTCTGACATACACAGTCCAATTCCCATTTGTGTTGTGATTTCAGTTTTAATCAACTGTTACTAATATTTAGCAGAAGATTGAGATACAAATATGCAGTAGGTTGTAATGTGCATCTTAGTAGATAGACAGGTGAGTTGCGCAACAGTTGTCCGACCTGTAAGCGCCGGTGAAAGCTACTATTGCACAACTAGCTATTTGCGCTAGTTGCAACCTAGCAGCAACCTTGGTTGGCATACCTCTAAATCACAACCACAAGGTCGCATCTACTTCACAAAAAATCGCTTTTATCCGAATTACGTAATTACTGGTGGTAGGACCTCTTGTGAGTCCGCGCGAGTGGGTACCACCACCCTGCCTATTTCTGCCGTAAAGCAGTAATGCGTTTCGGTTTGAAGGGTGGGGCAGCCGTTGTAACTATACTTGAGACCTTACAACTTATATCTCAAGGTGGGTGGCGCATTTACGTTGTAGATGTCTATGGGCTCCAGTAACCACTTAACACCAGGTGGGCTGTGAGCTCGTCCACCGATCTAAGCAATAAACAAATATATAAAAAAAATAGGAGCACCTTTCTCCAGTCTCCTCCGCATTATTCACTTAAATATTTCAATAACGATGTTATTTTGTCGATTCAAAATTAGAAATAAAAATATATTTAGAATTACAATTACCTTTTTCAGCCATGGACCACATGATGCACCACGACCACGACCACGGACATGACCACGGAAACAGCGACGACCCATGCGCTGGACATGACCACAGTCATGCTATGGTGGTGAGTGCACATGCATTTTTACCGGCAAATGACAACAGCATTTTTAGCTACACGGTGACTTCGGGCACGTGCCCACAGTATTTAATATCGTGTATCCTCCGTCGTAAACATCATAGATAAATAAAGTTATAAAAAACCTATAAAAGTTTATATAGCGTTGAATAGAAATAATGAAATAAGCAGTAACGTCACATAAGGGTTTTTTTTTATTTTTTATTGCTTGGATGTGTGGACGAGCTCACAGCCCACCTGATATTAAGTGGTTACTGAAGCCCATAGACATCTACAACGTATATGCGCCACACACCTTGAGATATAGTTCTAAGGTCTCGTATAGTCACAACGGCTGCCCCACCCTTCAAACCGAAACGCATTACTGCTTCACGGCAGAAATAGGCGGGGTGGTGGTACCTACCCGTGCGGACTCACAAGAGGTCCTACCTGCTGATACAATTACGGTTTACTTACAAATCCAAGTGAAACAGTTTTATTGTGGTACAAAGCATTACCAAAGTCATCATTTTGATATAATTTCAGCAAATAAATAATAACTTTTTGATGATGTGAGCCCTTTAAAACGCTATCAACCGTTCCGAATGACCGGTAGGAATCTCATCGCTAATATTAACGTAGTCTAATTACCATGTGTCAAAACATATAAATTGAAGTAATAAAGCCACAAATGTTATTCGCACCGATATTTTTCCTGTTAGAAACCAATAAATAAATTTATCAGCGTGTGAAGGAACACAAGTGGCCCGTGGTTACACTGTTGTCGACTACAGTGCGGTGCCGCGGTGGCGATAGCGATGAGTTTACGACAAAATATATACTAATTACATTTTATTGTCATGCTATTCAACTCGTTCTCTCTTCTGACAGCTAGACCATCCGACTATCCGAGAGGTCGCAGGTTATGTAACACGGAAAAGAGCATTGACGCGTCACGTTTATCACAAATCAGTCGCTAACTTATTGAAATCGTTGATGACTTACTGGTGGTATTTTTTTACCGGTGTTAGGACCTCTTGTGAGTCCGCACGTGTAGCTACCACCACCGTGCCTATTTGTGCCGTGAAGCAGTAATGCGTTTCGGTTTGAAGGGCGGGGCGATAACTATGGGCTCCAGTAACCACTTAACACCAGGTGGGCTGTGAGCTCGTCCAACCATTTACGCAATAAAAATAAAAAAAAAAACAAAAAAACTTGGGCAATATCTGTGTCAACACTTTAGTTCTGCCAAGAAAATGGTGTATCGTGAGATAAAACTTATACTATACTAGTTGTGTTATTGCCTTGGGTGGTAGTCAGTCAGCACAGCCTCCACCTAGTGTAACCAGCAATGTCAGAGATACAACTAAGCAGTTACCTATCGAAAAAGTTAATGCTTATTACGCAATTACATACTAACAAGATATATATATATATATATATATATATATATATATATATATATTATTATTATTTTTTATTAGGTTCACACAACTGGATGAAAACTGCACACATAAACATTGAACTTATTTACATAAAATAATACATTATAGAATTCACCCTTTTGAGTGTGAACACATCTTGCTTAAGAGCGTTTGTGCTTAAGATAAAAATATCTTTAACTAATATTAAATTAAGACAAAGAAAACAAAAAACTGCATATACAAACTTACAAAAAAAAAAAAAAAACAATGAAAATAAAAAATTCAATATATATTCTGTATAATACGTGTTATTCTTTAAATTTTCTCTCCGTTGACCTTGAAATAAAAACAATTAATTACGTCCTCCATCGATGACGTCCTCATTCATATTCTTTATAAATAGGTATTGTTCTGTTATGTTTATAGAATATCGAAGTTGGAACGAATTTCGAATTCAGAAGGTTTTTGTAACGTGTATCAACAACAATGCTGTGTAATTGGTGTCTGTATGTCAAGAGGACATACAAAGATACTGACCGAATTCATAATCTACCAGAATCTATAAATATAAATATCTAGATGTCGCTACAGGAAAAACATCACATCAAAATAAGAGATTCTAACTAAAAACCGACACTATGACAACTTCTTATTTTATTTGCTCTACAACAGTTCTTGACATGTGACATATCGTATTAAAATATATTGAATGATATCTACTCAACCATAGGCCTTATTTTTATTTTATTTTATGTATTTTTTTCCTACCTAAGCTGATAGCCTTGAGAAGCTATTTAAGCGTAACCTGAACTAGTAGGTGAGCTCACGGGGTTCAAACCGGAGTGATGCTAACACTGACCCTAGCAAGAGCAGTGCTTCACAGAATCTACCACCGGATCGGAAGCGCGACCCACTGACAAGATCCGGCGAGAAACTCAATATGGCTGTGTCTATGGGTTAATTCTCTCGTCGAGCCCTTCGTCGCAAGCGACGGGTTCGACGAGGACGGTGACCGGTGCTTGTGGTGCCTAAAAGCACCGTAGGCCCTAAGAGGGGCCATTTTTATGGCGAGGGGTTGAAATGCCCGATCCACGGTGTTACGGCGGACTCACCGTATATTAATTACCATCATCATCATCATCATCATCATCAGCCTGCGGCAGGCCACTGCTGGACATAGGCCTCCCCCAAAGCTCGCCACTGAACCTGATCTTCGGTTCTACGCATCCAGTTACTGCCAGCTGCCTTGCGCAGGTCGTCACTCCATCTAGCAGGAGGGCGTCCTACACTACGTTTGCCGGTTCGCGGTCTCCACTCCAGAACACGTCTACCCCAACGGTTATCGGTTCTGCGACATATGTGACCAGCCCACTGCCACTTCAGCTTACTAACTCTGCGAGCTATATCGATCACTTTGGTCTTTGCCCGAATGACCTCATTGCGTATTCGGTCTCGCAATGACAAACCGAGCATAGCTCGCTCCATAGCTCGCTGAGTAACTTTTAATTGGTGGACTAGTCGCACAGTCAGTGTCCACGTTTCGGCTCCGTAGGTAAGCACGGGTAGGATGCACTGATTATAGACCTTTGTCTTCAGACATTGTGGTATGGGCGATGAAAAGACCTGACGAAGCTTCCCGAACGCTGCCCAGCCCAACTGAATCCTTCTGGTCACTTCCTTCTCAAAGTTGTTTCTGCCTAGTTGTAGGGTCTGTCCCAGGTAGACATACTCTTGAACAACCTCGAGAGGTGTACCGCCAACATCGATTGGTCTCGGAATGACGTTTCCGTTAAACATTACCTTGGTTTTATCCAAGTTCATTCCGAGGCCAACCCGTTGGGATGCAGTATTATAAATTAATTACCATACAATAATGTAATGTCAACTTTCGAGTGACATCAGTTTTGCAACATTTTACTGTCTTTCTTTGTTGCATGTCAACATTTTCAAATTTCCTCTCAAAAAGCAAATATTTACTATCCCAATGCATGATGGCATGTGGTGAAAAATGTGTTTACAAGTTAGACTCGCGTGGCTTCCTTTGGGGGCTTTGTTTTGGCCCCGCGTCCGTTGCCAGCAAAAATATTTGGCAAAAGTCAAGTGAGAGCGTGGGAATCATATTACTAAGTACAATACGAATACAATTTAGTTTCTGAAGGAATGTAACATACACAACAACGGCGAAAAAGACTAGATGATTATTTCTAATGGGGGCAGATGTTGTGTCGCATACATAAAACGGAACATCTTTTAGTTTATTTTCTCTCTGAGTTTAACGTTTATCAATTGTGCTAGGGCCGCCCCAGATTCTTATAACCACTATGTCTCCCAATCAGAGAATCAAATCTCAGAAATGTATGCGGCGTCTATTGATATTATTCCTGGCGACACGTAAAATACATTACTATTTTTCCTTCATTTAAATCATCAATCAAATCAATGAACTAATTCATAATTAATTAATTAATTAATTAATTAAATCATGAATTAAATGTCACCGCCGTCAATGATGAGTTATGTGAAATCGCAATTTCTATTGCATTGGAATGCCGAACGTTATGCTAGATCAAATTTAGTTAATATATAATATGATAAATACCTAACAAAACTAAAAATATTTTCAGTTCCATTCCTGCGTGTGCACCGAAATATTGTTCCAAGGATGGAAGACTACCAACGCCTTGGAGCTGTTTGGTTCAGCAGTAGCAATCTTCCTCGCCGGGGTGCTGTACGAAGGTTTGAAATACTACAGAGAAGCGCTGCACACACGGGCCTCATCTGCCAGCGATTCCAGGGTCAATATCACCAAGAGCGAATGCGGAACCAATAGTCCGTGTGCCGGTACTGCCGTTGTCAAGTAAGTTTCTCTGTGCTATTCGTAGAGCTAGTAAGAGACATGATGGTTTAGAACGAATGATTTTAAACAGCAGACTTCATCTCTTCTTCAACTCGTGTCCTCCCAATACTGAGTGTAGGTCTCTTTGAGTGCACCTCATTCTTTTCGGTCTTTTACCTTTTGCGTTAAATTCCTAACAGTAACTATGATCAGGTCATCAGGTCATTGTTTCACGGGTCCCTGGGATGTCTGCCCGTGTAACGACGTCCTGTACGAGGACTCCACAGCTCTTCTTTTTTTTCATGCCCATTTCATAGCTTTGACTAAACTGTCATCTGTGACAATTTATTGACAGTCTCTTGGTATGTTCAAGTCACCTGTAAACGAGGCTCTTAGAGATTCTCTGCGCTCTGTCGACAAGCCAGTATGACGAGACAACAGCGACGAACAAACGATTAAGTCGATAGAGGGGGACCCATCATGAGAAGCTGATAAAGTTGATTTAGTTGAAAAATTCTACTGACTGACATCCGTTTTTGAAAAAAATTATTTCGTGTTTGTAGACTAATTGAGCCGTATCTTCTTCTTAATCCCTTTTGACTTTTGACAGAATGCTCGTAATCATTATATGTATAGCATTTGATGTGTCTGATGTCCTGCCACTTTGTATAAAACTCCGGCATACACAAAAATCATCAAAGGAATTAACTCAGTTTTTCACCAAAGGCCCAATTTTTATTGGAGATTTGCGAACTCTAATCGCTAAAATTGATTTCTTTTGCTATCGTTAACTATATAAAAACTTTGGAGGTTATTTTTATTTTCACGTCATTTTTTTATATTTAACATTCAGCACGTCCTAATCGAAATTGTTTCACGCATAGGTATCTCTTATTTCCATCACAAGCATCGAACCATTTTTGCATAATTTCATTAATAACATATTCAAGTATGTACAGGGATGAACGTGGCGCCATTTGAGTAAATCGTGACGTATTTATGTGCGTCTATCTGATTGACGGTCACGACGAGCCTGGCTTTAAAGAATTTATGAGCTGTATGTGTCCAAGAGAACGGACTTCGAAATAGCTATCAATTGAAATTTTGTAGTAGTATTGAGTTTATCGTTTCAATAAACACCTGAGTCACCCGATGGAAAGTGGTTACTGTCATCCATAGATAATATACGTAGTAATAACGGCGGCCGTGATACAGTCCTAGCTAGACCAGATCGGAAGAGGCATGTTGTATGTATTATAGTTAGTTAAGTAGTGCTAATGAGATACCGAAGAATCCAAAGTGACATATTTTGCAATTAACTTTTTTATTGTTATCGACATATTTTCCTGCTCCTGTGTCCTTTGTATAGTCCAATTCGTAATTCCAATTCAATTAATTCAACCTCCATTATGTACTTCATTCGGAATGTACCTACTTAGGTAGGCAGCGGCTTGGCTCTGCCCCTGGCATTGCTGAAGTCTATGGGCGACGGTAACCACTCACCATCAGGTGGGCCGTATGCTCGTCTGCCTACAAGGGAAATAAAAATAAAAAAACTTTGGGATGTCTCAATGCGGTTATAACTTCACAGTTCGTTCTGAGCCCGCCGAACGATCTAAGCAATAAAATCAATGAAGTTAATCTTCTGCTTTCAGATACTCTATGCTGTCGGGCGGCCACATAATACAGACGTGCCTCCACTTCATTCAGTCGACCGCCTCGTACATGCTGATGTTAATCTTCATGACCTACAACGTGTGGCTGTGTCTGGCCCTTGTCCTTGGTCTGGCGGTCGGCTACTTTTTCTTCGGATGGAAGAAGAACACGGTGGTCGACATGACAGAACACTGTCAATAATTACCGTGTATTAGTGATTCTTGTAGCAGCAGGCATGTCAGGTTTCGGATTTGAGATATTAAACTAGAATTATTAGTATTTTGTTAAAAATAGGACGCTAATGTCATTAACATTAACATTGATATGTCTATAATAATTATTGCTCAGCTAAAATATGATATAAAGTCAGTTCAGTTGTATATTGACTGATGAAACACTTTGTCTTACGTATATATATAAAAATTATGTAGTTTATTATAAATATCAGGGTAAGATGGTGCTAAAAAATGAAATTATTTTTTAAAAATACTAGATTTAATATGCGATTAACTTCTTTCGTTGTTCAATTAAATATTTATCGTCCAGTTGACGAGGTCAATTGTGATCGATACACGGGGAATATGACTAGCAGAAACTGCTTTTTAATTTACATATGTAGTGAAAATAAACTATTCAAATAATACAATTATCTGCCTCTTTAAGCCTTTTAGAAAACTTAAATTAAAACTAGATTTAATCGCTCCAGAGTTTTTATAAATAACCATTATGAGATAGTCGGCCTCTCTGAGTTTCGAGAGATATGCTCAAGGTTCAACTGATCATAAATAATAACAACAACATTGGATGGAACAACAACAACATTGAAGATGTTGTTGTTGTGCCGGGGGGCCACCTACCCACGTCTTCATTATCGTTCACTCGAGTGCATATCAGTACCGATTCTATTAATTAATTATTCAAAACTCACATGATACGTTTGGTCTTAGCCGTTATTTATAAAAAAAAAAATATTGCCTTTGTAGGCAGACTACCGTACGGCCCACCTGATGGTAAGTGGTTACCGTCGCCCATGGACTTCAGCAATGCCAGGAGCAGAGCCAAGCCGCTGCCTACTGCTAAATGAAGACTGAATGCTAAATGAAGAAGAGAAAATGAGAGACTTGACCTCGTGTTTGACTACAGGGGGGGTTTGTGGTTGCAAAGTGAAATACGCCTCCGTGACTATTTTAGATCGGGATCTGTAATTACAAAGATATGAAAAATTACATTACATAAAATACAAATTTTATACAAAAATTTTGAGGAACAACTTTATTCATTATTTTTACCACAAATGTTATAAGTAGTAATGAGTGTAATCTGTGTACTCGACTTGATTTATATTGATTTCATAGTTTTTGGCGCGATTAACTTCGTTTTTCCAGAAATAATTTTTATGTATTTCGTAGGGAGATCATATCAATGCCAATCCCTGGTTCTATTGTACCTACTAACTAATGTTTAATAGGCGGTAGGTATTAGTTTTCAATATACGGTTCAACTCAATTATTATGTTTAAAAATTTCAATTCAAGGCACCCTTCTTGTTTCGTCAAGTATTACATTAAATAACTTTACATATATAATATTACTTATATATTGTACTACACCCTGATAATACTATTCATTATGATTCTTTGTAAGTTAAAACTAGTTTCTTGAATATAAAAGAATTGTTTATAAAATTCTTGCCATTTTGTTTTTCTCTTTGTCATCTATACCAATTATGTTTTTTATAATAAATGTACGCGATTTTGGGGTTGTTAAATTCAATTCCCTCTCATTTCTGTGACCGGGTTTTTTCGTGTATTAATTACTATTGCACAATTATTTGTCAACTGACTGAGTTTGAACGTTGGCTTTAAGTGTGTCATAATGAGTACAAGAAACTTTATATTTTATGAATTACAGAAAATGACGCGGTTACTAACTCAGTCTTTTCAGTTCAGTCTCACTAACTGGTACAACCAGTACAATTGTAAAATAATAACAAAAATAATAATAAAAGGTTTTAAATAACAAAAACTCCCTGGACTCTCCAAAATTACACTCTAGTCTAATTGGTAATAACAACATGTAAATTTGATTGATATTAAATTCGATTTCATAAGTACTGAGATGACGCTGGCGTTTATGTACTTGTATTTAAATAAGTATATACTATACTGTAAACGTATGCAATCGACAATAAAAATTGTTCACAAAAATTGTCTTTTAATAGTTTATCGCAAATGCTTTAATTTATAGTCACACAGTTTAATATTAAAATAGGTAAACCTACAGGATATTTCCAACGTCATACGATATACATAATTAGATTATAAGAGCAGGCAGGCCGACAATATAAACTGAAACAGTAATTGTTTGGCTACCTATTTCTTTCACAATAAACATTTTAGTGTACATTTGAGATGATTCTATCATCTCGTTTTTACCATCGCACCGCCCGCCACCGGAGTAGAGTTCATCCATACTACCTGGCGACACTGCGGTAGGCAGTGGCTTGGCTGTGCCACTGGCATTGCTGAGGCCCATGGGCGACGGTAACCAGTCACCATCAGGTGGGTCGTATGATCGTCTGCCTTCAAGGGCAATAAAAAAAACACTATTCCCGCCTTATGCCAATTAAAATTCTAGACGCAGTACAAGATTAGTAAGATTCCCTCACCGTTCTCGTCAAACCCGTCGCCCGTCGTTTGCGAAGGGTTCGGCGGCTAAATAAAACCCACAGCCACAACCCATTGAGTTTATCTCCGGATCTTCTCAGTGGCTCGCGATTCCGATTCGGTGGTAAACTCTGCGAAGCACTGCTCTTACGAGGGCTAGTGTTAGCAACGCCCTCAAGTTAGAAAAAAAAAAAAGTTAGAGCCCCGTGAGCTCACCTACTCGTTCTGCGAATCTAGCATAACCTCTCAAGGTTACTAGAATAGATAGGAAAAAAAGAGATTTTCAGGTCAGATTAGTGCAGAGGCCGTCTACTGCTAAGCGATTACCGGAACTGATAAATACCCCAACGCGAATGCGGCTATACACCTTGATCCCTTAACTTTAAGTCACAATTGTACTGCAGCAGTGGCCGCGAACCAATCTAACCGGAACGAACAAATATAGAATCCTGACATCCTAGGCAACGATATGCCCAAACAGGGCATTCTAGCTTTAGGGATACACGTTCCGGGAAATCGTTCCGGGATGTGTATTGAAGTCTACGAATAATAAAACTATGGAACAGTAACTCGCCTTCAATTGAACTTTAGTTTATGGTTCCATTTACGCATACAAATAAAAGCAAATACAACGGCCTGCTCGGGCAATAAAAAATAAATGAGTAAAACCTACCTATTACTATCATAAAATAAGTACCAAAAATATAATGCCGAAAATATTCACAGCTAATTTCTGTCAAAGGACGTGTCAAAGGCGTCGTCGGTGCCTGGCCCCTGCGTTATCAGGATTTGGGGAGTAGCCAGCGGTAGCAACGATAAGGCGATTATTTCCCTGTCTCTGTAAACATTTCAATAAACAATTGCCAAATAACTCTTTAAGGCGCACAACCTATTGTGCGTAACCATACAAGGCACCTTAACTATGGATTATTTTAAAGAAATAAAGTATAATGACATTTTAGACAATATGGCTAATACAGTTTTAATTAGTTGTTATTTGTGTGATTAAAAACAATAATGGAAAACAAATAATAGGTAATTTAGTTTAATTCTGTAAATTGACAAGTGAAAGTCTGCCATTATATTTCCGAACGCAATCAGTTCGTAAACGTTATGTCAAGTACAATGTGACGGGTATTTCGTGTTTTGCCTAAATGTAATTTACTTGTTGATTTAACAGTAATAATTGTGAGAAAAGTGAGTGAATTGTTGTGTAAATTCCCGCCAGACAGTTATGTTATAGTTCTATCAGTGTCCAGTAATATCCTGACTGCAGAATTCGCGAGAAAAGCCGCTAACTAAACAGGTAACGGTATATTTGACAACGTAGTTAAAATGTTGCGCGTTAATCTAATTTTTTATTGAATGTTGATATGTTACTTGTACTTTGATTGTTCTTTGTAATAATTTTCCTCTCTCCTTTATCGCCTAAATGTAATTCATAAGCGTATAAAAGGAATATCATTAGTTTTTCGGTACATTGGTAGGACTACTGCAATGCGGCCTTTCTCTGTTCAGACATCCAAATAACGTTACTGACTTGAAAAGTGTGGAGAAGTCGTCTAACCTCATTTACCCAGAGGAATAGAAAACCCAGTGCGACTTTTATAACTGTAAACTGTGACTCTTTTTATAAATTTAAACAAATAAAAATTATTAGATATTTTGTAAATACTTTTGCTTTAATTTACATAAAAGTGTATTACAAAACAATCAAATAATGTAATGTACCTAAAGTATATTCTTATTCAACAATCATTGCTTCTTCTACCTCGCACATATCTTAAACTTTCTAACTCAGTAAAATGTAGGTCATATAAATTATAATATATCTATTATATTTTAAGATGTCATTGCATTGATATTATTCTAAACATTTTGCAAATTCGGTATTTTTAACATAACGAGAACTATAAACAGTTTGTTCAATATTAACAAAATATAATGTTGAATGTCAAAAAAAATCATCTAGTTAATATTTAATTTTCATTAAGAGCTTTATGTGTTTTATAAAATTTATCATAAATACTATCCCAAAACATCAATTCCTGCTTTGAGGAAAGCTCTTTGAGCTTCAAAGTATCTTTAAAAACAAGTTCGACTGCTGTTCGTATTTGCCTATGTTCATCACCCACGACAGGTTGCCATATGACTGGTATTGCTTCTGTAATTAAGGGACTTGGATCTCTGAAAATAAATAATTAAAACTTGTTCATTAAAATAAATAATTAAATAGGGGAGTGTTGAAAAAAGTGTTATCATTTTTTTAAACTGGTGAAATAATTACCAAAAGAAGATTCATCATAATTAAGATAATCAATATTTATAATTTTAATGGACACATCACGGGTCTCCCATATGAGGTAAGAAATGAATATGTTATATTCTATTAATATTATCTATATTCTATATAATCTAGGAATCTATCTATCAGCCCACACACATCCACTTCTGGACATAGACCTACTTATCCTATATTGTGATGATATTTATTTTGTCTCCAGTCACATTTAAACAAAATCAAAAAAGAAAAAGATGAAAAAAAGAAAAAAAATGTTAAATGTGATTTCCTCCTCATTTATTATTACGAGTGATGGCAGCAACTCTTTAATGTATATGGGCTTTGATAAACATTTAAGACCAGATGGAACATGAGTTTGTCCACGTAAATTTTACAGTATGTACTACAATTTACAAAATAAATATTCTGTTCTAATCTAATTAATTTCAGATTTTTAACTGCATCCTATAAAAGAAACTCAAAAGCACTCACCCTAATTTAATAAAATTGCTAAATAAATTTGTTAATTTTTGTATAGCTTCATTGTTCTTATTGTAATTTAGGTCATTTTCCCCAAAAATGAAATCAACTAATTTCTTATTTTGTTCAGACAAGACATCAGCATCTGCCTCATAATTAAAGTTCATAAGATATACATTAAAATAATTTTTCGTAGCATAAAGAACAGCATATTTAACAGTTGGGTACACCATTAAGACATCATTTAAATAATTCTCATAACTGCTAGAAGTGTCAATGTCTTTAAAGAAGTAAAAATCTTTAATTAATTCTGAAATCTTATATCTAATTCCATCATTGGTAAATTCTAAGTTGCTTGGAAGTAAATCAACAAAATCTTCTGGCACTGTTTTTAATTTTTCTGAATTATGTCTTAATTTTAATCTAGTATATGATACAAGCATTGGGATATTGTCAATTGGTCCGTCTTTCAGTAGTTGCAGTGGATCTTTATCAATTAGACTTTCAGCATTATTTACACTCTCAACACAAGGCAGGGAAATTTTATGTGCATCCAAGAGTACTGTTACAGAAAGCTTCCGCAAGTATTTCAGCAATTTATGTGAGTTATTTGTGTCATTATATCCTAATTGTTCTCCGATTGCAAATGCATCAGCTATGGGATTGTAGGTCAAAGCTGTAGGAGACAAAATTGACCCAGATTCCAAGATGACTTTGTGAAATCCCATCATGAGACGTGCTTGTAAAAGCAACTGTATTGATATTGAACCAGCCTCAGTTCCATACAATGTAACATCATTAGGATCACCTCCAAATCTCTTTATATTTTGTTGGATCCAGTAAAGAGCAGCAACCTGGTCTTTCAAACCTACATTTCCGGGAGCTGCTGGAATTCCGAGGCATAGGAAACCGAGTACACCAATACGGTAGTTAAAAGTTACTATTATGATACCTTTGTTAATTAGGTTTATAGGTGGTTGATGAAATCCCCATCTGTAAGAATACAGCTCACGTAAATTGTGTCAAATTAATCATTTTTTAGAATTTTCTTAATCAATAAAAACAATAATACAAATTACCCATTCTGATAGTCCCCTCCATGGACATGAACAAGGACTGGTAAGTTATTACTCACTTCTGGAGTGAATATGTTAATAACGAGACAGTTTTCATCTCCGATGTCCAACTGGGGGCACTTTACGCGATGCGTTGCTTCGAAGACTCCATCCCACCGAGGAGGAGGCTTGGGCGCCTAAAAAATAAACACTAAAATTACACAATAATTCCAAAAATCATATCTTCAGCACTTATTGTGAATTTCGTTTTTGGAATTCACGTGTTTTTTTTTGGTGATCGCTGGACTATTTTCTATGGAATCGTTTCCTGTAAGTGACCACCTTGTAGCTGGGGACTGTTTTCAGCCCTAAAATAGGTATCATAATGCTATAAAGGCCGAAGAAAGAAATCCATTGCGGAGTTTATCCTATTCGTTAAGCGATACGGAAGCCTCGGACGGACCTCACTTTGTGACATAGTGATGATCACGTCGAGAACTCGATTTGTTTGATTACCGGAGACGAGTGATAACAAAACATAAATTACGCAACTCATATTGAGATATCAGATCAAAGTCCAAACTGTATTGAAAGAATACTTTAAATCGGAACGCATGTAGCTTTAGTAGAAGAGAAAGAAGAAGAATTTGGTACCTTCGTTACTCAGTATAAAATTTAGGGAGAGAAGGAGAATGGAAGTTTTATAGAAAAAGGCATGGATGTGCCAATGATGAGGATAAATAAGTGAATACTACTCCTCAACAACACTGAAATAACACCCAAAAGAGATGATAACCCTATGAAACTATAACAACATAAAATATTTAGAAAGTTTTTAGTCTTTTTCTCAATACTTTTGATTATTGAATACGACATGAAAATGATAAATTCTTCTGCAAATAATGAAGCCTCCTCGTCGTCCTTGTGAGCGGTGAGCGGCCTCTCGTAGTCACGGGAGTACCGAAGCTTTCACCGCAACACGGCGCCGCTGTGAGACACGTCTAAAATAGCGATTCATGACTCATATCGGATTTTCCACAAAACATGCAAATTTTTTAATTTGAATGTTGTCTGCGTTGTTCTTATGTGAAGAAGCCTCTGTATATTTTTTTGTATTTTTTTAATGCTTAGATGTGTAGACGAGCTCACAGCCCAACTGGTGTTAAGTGGTTACTGGAGCCTATGGACATCTGCAACGTAAATGCCGCCAATCACCTTGAGATATGAGTTGTAAGGTCTCAGATTGTTACAAGGGCTGCTCCACCCTTCAAATCGAAACGCATTACTGCTTCACAGCAGAAATAAGCGGAGTGGTGGTACCTATCCGTGCGGACTCACAAGAGGTCCTACCATCAGCATTATGTTGAAAATTCTTAGGCACTATATTGAAACAACACATCATTTTAACACTTTTATTAGCTTGACCTGTATCTGCTTTTTTGAAGCAACCTTTCAACGTAATTTCCGGCAATTTCATGGTGTCACATTATATTGAAAATTTTCACGCATATCAAGGACCCGCGACAACACAATCATTTATTTCATTACTCTGACCTGATATCCTAACCAGAATCACCAGGATAAGAAAAATGACTACATATTTGATTTTATAGTTCGGCATGCTATTAAAGTAGGTATACATATGTGTTTTTTTTGGTTGATTTTGCTGGATTTTAGATGATTTTAGAATTTTAGGTGGCATCATTTCATAACTTTAGCGATTTAAAGTTGAAACTGTATTTTCATCATTTTAACATACAAAATCAAATCAAAACACTGAACGGCAAGTGTAATAATTGTTTATATTCGTTCACATCGGTAATCAGATTTAGCTGAGTGTCCGATCTTAGGTGGGCGGCACTATTCGTATTGAAACAATTACCGCTTCACAGCGGGGCGTCGTGCTACGGCTGGCCCGTACACTCGACTTAAAGAATGACAGCGAAGTCCAAATTAGATTAGCGATGTGGGTTTCCAAACAGAACGCATTTTGACTGGCAAGTCGATGACATCAAACTGAGCTGGCCGATAGCTGCCTAACAATAACCTACACCGCCCTGTCAATCTAAGAACTATAGCGGAAAATATGTCGAGAAATAAGTTTCGGGTACTAGTACCGAGGGCAGATTGCGAAATGGTAGCTCCTTCTTATTTTAAGACAAACTATTTAAACTTATTTGGTCACTAAATGTGTCCAGTGAATGGGGATCGGTAGCACAGACCCAGTTAAATTTCCAATCGTTATTATCGCTGCTGATCTTAAGACATGGAGTATTCAAATGTATTTCGTGAGAAAACAGTAAATAAATAACTATTCGTCGTGAAAGTTGATGAACGACTCATAAAAGATAAATTAATAAATGATTACCCCAAAACACTTCCATCGCAAGAATAATGATATGAACATTTTCTTTTCCTATACGACACGCTGATACTGATCTAAGTTGTACGCAAATGGGATTCCCTGCGTATCAATAAATGAATCTGCTGACCTTAAACCTGTTTTGGTGCGTGGGCGGGAGGGCGTAGGGCACCCCGAGGAAGGCAAACCGTGACGGCTGCGGGGAGTAATATCCGCGCACCACACCCTGTGTTGTCACCACGTCGCGATGAGGCCTTAACGGTTGGGGTGCTCGACATTTGACGCAATACATGAACAAATTAATAGACAACCAATAGACCAACATAGGCAAAATCGTCCGAATACTAGTTGCGATCGTTTAAAATAACGCACTGAGTTAGGGAATTGAGTTTAATAATAATTCCTAAACAATTATCGTGTTGTCAAAACATGTGTTAGCAATGAATCGTCCAAGGAAATCAAAACATCAGATAATCATTGTTTATTTATGATATACCATTTACATCGAATATTTAAAGTACATGGCGTATGCTTAGTTAATTGACTTTGGTCTCGCCGCGTGGGCGTGTGTGACCTCGTGTCGGTGACTAATCTGCTATTCGGAACCTCCGAAATCCGAAATAGGTTATGAGCGATACGATTCCAGTGTAAATATTTAGGTTCGGTCGTTTTACGTTATTACGCATTTCGATGAAATAGTTGTTGTAGATGTTAGTCCATAAATTTAATCTGCTCAAGTGCAGTCCTTGTTTTAAGCCGATTTCAGGACCGAGCTGCATCCATTCTTCTTGTGCTGGAACGGTCACAGTTAGTCGGTTCCAATCCGTCTCGTTCGCTACTGGATTTCTGAAATATATAAATAATATATTAGATCGATTGAATAAAAAATTAAACGATTAACTATAGTTAACTAAATAACTTCTGATAGAAAATCAACAATCCAAATACAACCAAACAAAAACCGAAAAAAAGGAAAAACAACAAGACAACTAACATTCCCTTGTTAGTTACAAATATATATTAGTGAACTGACTACTTCATGATGTGTATTACAATATTCAATCTCTCGATCTCGGAATAGATAGCTTAGGTAAACCATTAAAACATGCTATGAGATAATATAAACGCACCCGTTTTCAATAAAAGTAAACCACGTATCGACCATTATATCAACGACCTCCCTTTCAGCAGTTCCTTCAGTCAATATTCTGCCATCCTGAGTGAACACGTAGTTTCTGATATCACCGCGAACCGCTCCTTCCACTGGTCTGTCTACAGTATGCGATTCTGAAATTAATTCTGTAAAACTGAATTCGTAGAAATAGACTTTAGCTCCCGCATTAGCCAAAGATCTGGCAGTTCTGATGGCTGGCCCTAAGAAACAGGAATCAGTAAAGCACAGTGAAAGTCCTTCTATGTGGTCTTCTAACGTGATCGGCTTATTTTCTATAAAATACTGAGATCTAACGTTTCTCACTACGTTTTGTCTTTCTATATCACTACCAAATGCCAAATCGTCCGGTAGCAGAGTTGCAAAATCATCATTTAACTGCTCAATGCTCGCTTCGTTCTGATCTAAGGCCTCGTTCAAGCCAGCGTAGTTTGCCGATCCAATCATAAAAGTTATATTGACTTCCTGTTCTCGTATCATTCCCCATGGAGTTTGAGTCATAAAAGGATTATTGCCTTTCTCAATACAAGGTCGGAAATGAATGTTTTGTGCAGCTCTTAATATTGTCAGAATATCGGCAGTTTCCAAATTAAGACTGTTGTCTATTTTGGTCAATGCTTCGGTTAGTTTTTCGCCAGTCAATGCGGGATTTCGGTCTAAAGCCCAATACGAAAGAACTGATCCGCTCTCTGTTATAGCTTTATCAAAATAGTTCCTTGAAGAAGACGACAAGGCCAAAAAGCCTATCAACGCACCAGAAGTCCCCTCACCACTAACCACAATAGTATCAGGATTCCCCCCAAATTTTGCAATGTTATTCTTTATCCACTGTAGAGCCATACTTAAATCCTTAAGAGCTGCGTTACCTGGAGCCATTGTGTTTCTTAAACACAAAAATCCCAATGGGCCCAATCTATAGTTTGGTAGAACTAATATGAGCCCTTTGGACACTAAGTACTCCGGACCGTATAGAGCTGGGTCAGCACTGCCCTGGACAAAGTTACTTTCGTGTATATGGAATAAAACACTGACATTTTCGGCATTAGTCGGTGCAAAGATACTCAAAGTCAAGCAATCTTGACTACCCACAACTGATTCTCCTTGTAATTGTGGGCATCGAGACTTGTGTTCTCGGACTTCATGCGTCGTTTCCCAAGCATTGGAAGACTTTGGTTCCTGAAATTCATTATAATATAATTTATATTAAATTAATGTTATTTATTTAAGTGAATTATACTCCCCTAGAAATCTATGCGGGACTCGGAATAGAATCCTAAATAAAAAATCCTTTACAATAGCATAAGGAATATTTGGTTGTCCGCGTACTATCATATTTAATGATTTAAAAAAACCTATGACAAATGTAAATGTTGCAAAAGTACACGATGAGGGTTAAGGCTCTGCATATGGGGGTTGTTTTTCTATGTCAGTAATAGGATAATAATTTGCAATTACATTCAACTACCGAATTGATGGCTACACGATTTCAATTCCGTCCATCTTATCACAATAGATAAAACAAATCAGAAAAATAGGGTATTTATTTGTGTAAAGGGAAAATGGTCTATCTGTGTTTGACGTTGGAGAAATTGATATTGCGCCGTGATTTATTAATTATTAATTTACGTTCTACGTAGGTACACTAAATTAATATATTGCTATTTAAGAAATCGATTTAAAGACCGATCTTTTTCGAGAAGTAATCATTATTACTGTATGAACACAGTAACTTAGAAGTCCATTGGCAATAATGCCTATAGTACGAGTATTATTGTAAACTGATTTGATTGAAAGTTAAATTTAATTTATTTCAGTAACGGGCGACACTACATTTACAAATGTATGTATATTTTTGAAACACGTTGTCTCTTTTTTTATTGCTGGGATGGGTGGACGAGCTCACGGCCCACCTAGTGTTAAGTGCTTACCGGAGCCCATATCTACAAGGTAAATGCCGTCACCCACCTTGAGCTAAGAGTTCTAAGGTCTCAGTATAGTTACAACGGCTGCCCCACCATTCAAACCGAAACGCATTACTGCTTCACAGTAGAAATAGCCGGGGGGGGGGGGGTACCTACTCGTGCGGACTCACAAGAGGTCCTGCCATCAGTAATTACGCAAATTATAATTTTTAGGGTTTGATTTTATTACACAATGTTCCTTCCGGAAAATTGGTAGCCGCCAGAGGGATTCGAACACCGTCGCATCGCTACATACGACTGCACCGGAAGTCTTATCCTTTAGACCACGACGACTTCAAAAGAGTTCATAATATATTATGTACTTTCATGCAGTATTTTAAAGTTATACTTTTTTGCGCATACCAGCAATTGATTAAAAACAGCTATAAATTGTTTTACACGTTACTTGGGCTATGCCAAGGCCGCTTGGTTCGTGATAAATTTCGTGATTCAGGGCAACTGCAAATGCCCTTAAACATTTTATGAGTGATAAAATATGGCTTTATCTCTTAATTGTGTCGACTGAGAAACTTGCGATTTTTATGACTTCCTTCCGCTATAAACCTTAGTATTTAGTACTAATTTCAACTTAATACCTCTATCGGCTCATCACATAAACGAACTAACGAACTCACTGGTCGAACATACCAACTGACATCCGTTTGAGTACCGGAACCCTAAAAAAGAAAAAGAAAAGGAGAAAATTACGCACCTCAAAATACTTAGTGTATTTTGCATAAGGTATGTCGATGTAGCTGATAATGTCCCCCGTGGTGTGCCATTCAAATCCCCTAACTAAACCGTGTGTAGTCTCGATCAGGTTGTTCTGTTCCATACTAGGTGCCTCACTCTCGGTTCTATCCGTGAGACCAGTGGTTGGTGCTTCCGTTTCTATCCTCAAGGTGGTGATAGAAACGTTTTCGTCAGTAACTGAGGGTTTTATAGTTGTTTCAACTTCAGTAGTCGTGACTACGTCATCAGTGCTGCCCATGTTCCCGCTTGGTGTGCTAATCGCTCCATCGTCTGGTCGAGGAGAGCTGGTACTGTCTGTTATTAACTCTGGGGACTGTTGTTGAAGCAAGTCGTCAATTGTCAATTCGAGTCCTGCTACGGTAGTGGCAGTGACAACTAATATAAAAAGTATTCCACCGTGCATTTTACATGCTATTTATAAAGTTTATGGTATCTGAAAAGGTATTGAAATGTAAGTTGGTATAACTGTCTTTCTCATTTCTATCGAAAATCGTTCTTGCTTGATGGTTAGTATAATATTTCAATGTAAACGAAACTTTAGACCTTAGGTCTAAAAGCAAAAGGGCTGTTGGAACCCCAGAAAAAACAGGCAAACTCGCGATGATATTTTACTTGTTTATTCCACTCTCCTATCATGCGATTTAATGTTCTACATAATTTTATTTATGTCTATATAGATTTTTTGTATTGGCTTTTAATAGAATTCTAAAATTTATACAAATCTAATTACATCCCCATAACCTTTAGTTTCGTTAATCGATATGAATTATAACTATTTTAACTTCAATTTTAATGTTTGAGTGAATATGAATAATTTCAAGCGAATGGTATACATTCAACGTCCGGCCATCCAGTATTAAAAAAAAGACATAAGCAATAACGAATAAGGGCAGGCTAGGACAACAAAAGAAATGAAAAGGACATGAGCGGTCTCCAGGAGAATGAACTCACCGTCAGCGATGCTAGGCCAGCTGCTGCACGACCCTCTGCGTGCTTTAAAACAGCAGTACTGTCCCCTCCGATAAATGGCAATGAAACGCGATCGATCTACCGAGCAGTCGTGCACAAAATGCTACTTAAATCACACATTGTGAAGATATTTTTTGCTATAATAGGTGGACAATCTCATAGCCCACCTGGTGTTAAGTGTGAGAGAGTCCGTATAGAGTCCCTTCTTTATTTCGCGGGAAAATCGTGTTTTTGGATCACTCGTAATTAACTCCACAATTGAAACAATAGGAGTTTTATTGTTGCAGCGGCTTATACAGTTCTAAGTTATACACATTCTTTTTTTTTTCGTTCCATACATTATATTTTCGGCGGTAAAATGGTCCCGTGTCACAGACTATATTCTTTTTTCCACCTCTCGTGCGTTCTGGCTTACGCATCATAAAACGGAGCTTCTTAAACGCCACAAGTGGTTACTGGAGCCCAAAGACATTTACAACGCAAATGCCGCCACCCACTCTGAGACATGAGTTCTAAGGTCTCAGTATAGCTACCACGGCTGCCCCACCCTTCAAACCGAAACGCATTACTGTTTCACGGCAGAAATAGGCGGGGTGGTGGTACTTACCCGTGCGGAGTTCCTACCACCAGAATCCTAATTCTCCAGAAGATCCAAATTCTCTAATTAATACATTCTGAAACGTTGCAAAATTAAAATACATAAATATTATAAAAGAAAATAAAAATAGTTCTGAAAAACGAAACGGTGCTTAGTTTCAATAAAAGTAAACAAATTGATGTGTGTTCATGAGTGTTCACGGTTGGCCACCATCTATACTAATATTATAAAGAGGAAAGATTTGTTTGTTTGTTTGTTTCGAATAGGCTCCGAAACTACTGGACCGATTTGAAAAATTCTTTTTCCATTAGAAGCCGACATTGTCCCTGATGAACATAGGCTACTTTTTTTTATTAAATTTTTTAGTTTTTTTATTATTATTATTTTTTGGTTTCATGTGTGTTTTAATGTTTCCGAAGCGAAGCGAGGGCGGGTCGCTAGTTTATTAATATAGTGGCTTGGACGACGTCTAAGCTTACCCCTCTGTCAGCTTTTCAACTCGACTGTACAAAAGCCCGGCTTATCAAGAGACGTGGAAATAGTATCACAGAAACCTATCTACCCACTCACCGGTAGATAAGCAAAGCTCTCGTCTGTTTGCCATGTAAAACAATGCGATATGTCACAACCATACTTTATTATTATTTTATATTGTGCGGTGCGAATCGGTGACGATTTTTGTCACAACACAATCGCACGTCGCATCTTCAAACTATATTGAATTAGTTATGGATAGGCTTACTATGAACTTGCACTAAATTATATTCATCCCAGCTACATGAAACTGCTGTACGTCCGCACATGTCTCAAGGAATCACTTTAGCCACCTAAGATTCGGCTCTAGAAATGTACTTTCTCTCTGCGTGAAATCCGAAAAGGGCACAATCAAGTTAGATATACTCCTCAGCGGTAGGCAGCGGTTTATCTGTCCCCAGATGGCTGCTGATTTCTATGTGCCACAGAAAAGACTCACCTGCCTCCAAAGTTATTAAAAACAATTTAATTCTGTCCTCGTGTCTCAAGGTAGGCAGCGAAGTATGCCTTATGGTGTATGCACAATCTTTCTCTGAGTGCTGCTAGGGGGTAGTTAAATACTGCTGTAAGTCTCATAAATAGGGTAGTAAGAGATGTAACAGCTAAAGATGACACTGTAGCCGTAGGTATATAAGAACAAGATATATTTGACTTTCCTTCCTAACACTACACACTACGGTACGGTCATTTCACTTTGGTATATAAGTTTTAAGAACTTTAAGAGCGGAGGGAGACTAAAATTGAGAATACGTGGTGATGGCTTGTGCTCCTCTAACATAGTCAATGATAATTATAATTAATGCAACGCAATGCTTGCTAAATCGGTGCAAAACAGGAATGGTTCTGCACCTGGCATTGTTGAAGTCCATGGGCGAAGGTAACCACTCACCATCAGGTGAGTGATATGCCCGTCTGCCTTCAAGGGTAATAAAAAAAACTGTATTTATTTTTCGAGTGTAGTAGAAACAACATTAAACCGTTATTTTGAATGCTATTCAAGTTGACTGTAATTTATTGTTTAAAATAATGCTTAACCCGGCGTGAGTGAGGTGGGGTATATCATACCTGAGTTCTTACTGGTGGTAGGACCTCTTGTGAGTCCGCTCGGGTCGGTACCACCACTCTACCTATGTCTACCTTGAAGCAGTAAAGCGTTTCGGTTTGAAGGGTGGGGCAGCCGTTGTAACTATACTGATACCTTAGAACTTTTATCTCAAGGTGGGTGGCGCATTTACGCTGTAGATGTCTATGGGCTCCAGTAACCACTTAACAACCAGGTGGGCAAAGTTTCGGGTATCTCATACCCACCTCGTAGCTGGCGTAACAATTTCTCACCTCATTCACGCCGGGTTAATTTCGGGCTTATGAAAAAATTAGACAGTACATTTTTAACATTTATCCGAACTATAAAAAACAATTTGCAAAAAGTAAAATGGATTGAATTAGAGAATCTTTTATCACGTTTAACCGTGTTGCTGCTTGAAAGTCTCTGAACGTGTCCTGAAAAAAATATAGCATTAATAATAACTGAAGATAAAATAAGTATGATGTTCGCAGAGTATATCAGGTAAACACTGTCGTGCCAAATTTAAATCATGATATCTTGGTACCTGACTTGGTCATCCACGCTATCGCAGAACTCAACCATTGTCTTGAACTCATCAGACAGAGCGGACAGGCTGTAGACGTTGGGCTCTTTAATGAGTTGATACATTAACTCTGTTTGATTGATCGGTGGCCACTGAGGATCATCAGACTCTGTGCATGTCGGATTGCTGGAATAGAGTACCATATGAGTTAACAGTCAGCGAGCGTATACTTTGTATTAAAAAACGGTACTGACTTGCATTTTACGTAGTTACTGAACAGTGTGGACATCCAGTCCCTCATGTGATCATCCCTAGTCTGAGGAGGAATCGATACGTGATCGCGGAGAAATGTGGTGGTGCGAAACACGTACGTCAGATCCTCGACATGACCTGTACCGTTGTAACTTAACCAGTTAGATCTCTTTATAATGCTGATGTCACCCTGATACGAAAATACGTACAGAAAAGTCGGTGCTGAATTCAGCAATGTTCTCCATTGTGCTAGTTTTATAATAGGATATTGGAACAATTGATCTGTTACACTTTTTATGAAACCATCCATAGTCACTTCACCGTCAAAATATCTTTTCGCTACTAATTCTGCTTTAGCCAAAGCTTCTTCTGTCGATAACTCGTAAGCTAATCTCGGTGATAATATAGCAGCCGGATTAGTTTTGTAACGAGTTAACGCATCCATAATGGTTAAAAGCCACCTGAATGTTTCTCCTTCATTCTGATTGAAACCCATTAGTAAGGGAATATCCTTACCCCGACCCTCTGCTATGAGAACTATGGGGTCGTCATCAATAATCCTCGTATAGTTATGACCTTCAATTTCCACTACCGGCACGAACGAGGCTATACCTGAATTGTATTGCACCACGTCATTGGCCTTCATGATGTCTTCTAAAGGTAGTTCAATTAAAATCTGATGAATTTCATCAGGATCAGTAGAGTTAACACCCAATTGTCCGAGGAAAAAATCGGCGACATATTTGGCGTATACCGCAGAGGTGCTGTAGAAGCTTGGAAAAGCTGTACCACTCATTATTATGGCTCTGAAAATGAATTATCTAATAATAGATGTGAACAAATTCTTATTTTATACAATACCACTGAGACCTTGGCCTCCCATGTCTCAAGGTGGCAACTAAACTGTGATGTCTATGACTTCAACTACCTACTTAACACCAGATGACCCGTGAAATCTTCCCCTATTTATGAGTTAAAACGAACTGTGTCAAGTTGACCATTCTCCCGTGTGTTTTGCAATACTATGAATTAACTTTTTTTCGTCAGTGTGCCATCTCATAGGTTTTTATTTCTAGAGAATACTTAACATCTTATGAACTATCCCTTTTTTTCTCTTCGGGCCAGGGGCCGAAACCTTCTACGAGGTCCCCGTGCCTAGGTGGCGGACGCGGTATGTGGGACTGGTCCGCGACTGCGAACCGCGGACCCAAGGATATTTTTAGGGTCATACCACACTAAACGACACCCCTGCACTCTTACACTCGACGTCCGATCTCCGCCCGAGATCAGAACCCGGTCAGAGTAGGAGGGTTCTCGAGGTCAACACTACAACCAAATTCGCGACGCCACCCCGAGGACGCCCGGGCGATGCCACTGGTGTTCCGGGCCTGCCTGCCAGGTCGGAACGCGATGCACCGCTGACTGGGTTGCTATTTCATAGTATGTTCGGCGACGACAGCGACGACGGTAATGCAGATCGCAGCTGAAGACGCGCCGTCCCATCCTCCTGGTGCCAACGCGCTAGAGTGACGGTAGCGTGCGGCGCAGCCTCGAGCCCCTCAGGTCGCCCCGTGACCATCACAGTGACAAGACCGCCTCCACAGTGATAAACTATCCCTAACTTAATAAGCGGCCCTATAAGGCGACTTCCGTTGGAAACATCTCTTATATTTTTGCGCATAAAGAAACTTAAAACTTCCTTTTTTTAATGATAAGTACGCAAACTTGACACAGCTTAGGACATTTTGTGAAGACGTCGTGGCCTAAAGGATAAGACGCCCAGTGCATTCGTGTCGGGCGATGCAATGGTGTTCGAATGCCGCAGACAGGTAACAATTTCTCTAATGAAATACGTACTTAAAAATTTTTCACGATTGACTTCCACTGTGAAGGAATAACATCATGTAATAAAAATTAAACTCGCAAAATTATAATTTGCGTAATTACTGGTGGTAGGACGTCTTGTGAGTCCGCACGGGTAGGTACCACCACCCTGTCTATTTTTGCCGTAAAGCAGTAATGCGTTTCGGTTTGAAGGGTGATACTGTTAAAACTGAGACCTTAGTACAAGTCGTGTCTCGAGGTGGTTGGCGGCGTTTACTTTGTAGATGTCTATGGGCTCCGGTAACCACTTAACACCAGGTGGGCCGTGAGCTTTTGTATCAGCAGGTGGGCGTTTGTATCGCCTCTCTTATTGCGCTAACAGGGTTCCGTCTTCATGGAAGACCGCCCACGTCCACCCTATCCCCAAGAAGGGCGACCGGTCGGACCCATCGAGCTATAGGCCTATCGCGATAAATTCCTTGCTTTCCAAGGTGGAGCGAATAATTAATATACAACTCCTGAAGTATCTGGAGGATCGCCAGCTGATCAGTGACCGACAGTACGGTTTCCGTCACGGTCGCTCAGCTGGCGATCTTCTTGTATACCTTACTCACAGGTGGGCTGAAGCCTTGGAGAGCAAGGGCGAGGCTCTTGCTGTGAGCCTTGATATCGTGAAGGCCTTCGACAGGGTCTGGCATAGGGCACTTCTGTCGAAGTTACCATCTTACGGAATCCCCGAGGGTCTCTGCAAGTGGATCGCTAGCTTTTTGGATGGGCGGAGCATCACGGTCGTTGTAGACGGTGACTGTTCTGATACCATGACCATTAACGCTGGCGTTCCACAAGGTTCGGTGCTCTCCCCCACGCTTTTCATCCTGTATATCAATGACATGCTGTCTATTGATGGCATGCATTGCTATGCGGATGACAGTACGGGGGATGCGCGATATATCGGCCATCAGAGTCTCTCTCGGAGCGTGGTGCAAGAGAGACGATTAAAACTTGTGTCTGAAGTGGAGAACTCTCTGGGGCGAGTCTTCAAATGGGGTGAATTGAACTTGGTTCAATTCAACCCGTTAAAGACACAAGTTTGCGCGTTCACTGCGAAGAAGGACCCCTTTGTCATGGCGCCGCAATTCCAAGGAGTATCCCTGCAACCTTCCGAGAGTATTGGGATACTTGGGGTCGACATTTCGAGCGATGTCCAGTTTCGGAGTCATTTGGAAGGCAAAGCCAAGTTGGCGTCCAAAATGCTGGGAGTCCTCAACAGAGCGAAGCGGTACTTCACGCCTGGACAAAGGCTTTTCCTTTATAAAGCACAAGTCCGGCCTCGCGTGGAGTGCTGCTCCCATCTCTGGGCCGGGGCTCCCAAATACCAGCTTCTTCCATTTGACTCCATACAGAGGAGGGCCGTTCGGATTGTCGATAATCCCATTCTCACGGATCGTTTGGAGCCTCTGGGTCTGCGGAGGGACTTCGGTTCCCTCTGTATTTTGTACCGTATGTTCCATGGGCAGTGCTCTGAGGAATTGTTCGAGATGATACCGGCATCTCGTTTTTACCATCGCACCGCCCGCCACCGGAGTAGAGTTCATCAATACTACCTGGAGCCACTGCGGTCATCCACAGTGCGTTTCCAGAGGTCTTTTTTGCCACGTACCATCCGGTTCTGGAATGACCTCCCCTCCACGGTGTTTCCCGAGCGCTATGACATTTCCTTATTCAAACGAGGCTTGTGGAGAGTATTATGCGGTAGGCAGCGGCTTGGCTCTGCCCCTGGCATTGCTGAAGTCCATGGGCGACGGTAACCACTCACCATCAGGTGGGCCGTATGCTCGTCTGCCTACAAGGGCAATAAAAAAAAATAGCTTCGTCTACCTATCAAAGCTATAAAAAAATACACAAGGAAAATAAACACGTACTTGTTGAAAAGTCCCTTAGCGGCATCAGACATCATTAAAAGATTAACCGATGCAGCCCCAGCGCTCTCTCCGAGCACTGTCACTTTATCAGGATCCCCCCCAAAGACTCGTGCGTTTCTTTGAACCCAGCGTAGCAGTGTCACCATGTCGCGCAGACCGTTGTTACCCGGAATCTTATCCGAAGCAAGGGATAAAAATCCGAAAACCGCCAATCTGTCGATAATAATTAAAGATGAATGGGTTTTTATTACTATTATTATTAATTTTTTAGATTTAATTGTTTAATTATCATAGTCAAACCTGGGCTACTTTAATGGCCGGCCTTTGATCTGATCGCTACCAAATTTCATATAATTACACTCTACGCTAATTTGAAGGTTTGCTGAAACTTTCATAGATTTCAGTTTGACCGGTTCGGGGTCAATGGGGAACATACATCCTCATCGACTTTTATATCTATAGATTAACTAATATTCAGCTGGTAAATGAGCCCGCGTCATACGAGGTCATTGACATCAACTGATTCAAAACTGTGTTACATTGTGCATTGCGTACCATACAAACGTTTCAAATATTCAACACGCTTCTATTAGGTTGTCATGCGTCTACCTACGTTTTTACGAATAAAAATAATAATACCTGTAATTAAAATTGATCACAATAACATCTTTCACCATCAATAACTCTGGTCCGTGCAAATCCCGATTGCCCGACCCTGCATTGAAGGCGCCCCCGTGGATGTTCACCAGTATGGGCAGTAAACTAACTTCGCTGAGTTCATCGGTGTTTAGTTGAGCGGTCGCGGGCACAAAGACATTGGCATAGATACAGTCTTCGCTGACGCCCTTGGCCTTGATAGTAATGCTGCCATAGATAATGTCTCTCGAAGGACAAGCTGGTCCTTCTTCGTAAGCATATAATAGATCAGTCCATGGCTCCACAGGCTCTAATTCCTAGAAGAATTTACTCAGTATAAAACTCAATTTTAAATTCTACTAGCTGACACGGCAGACTTCGTAGTGCCTCCATCGATGAATAAATTACCTGAACTTTTGTATAAAATAAACTGAAAAAAAAACAAAAGGAATCCGTCCGATGGGGGACACATCAAAGGAAAAAGAAAATTGTTATTTTTATTTAATTCCGAGCATTTTCAAATATGAATTTAAACCTTCTCTAGACTTCCACAAATAATTCAAGACCAAAATTATCCAAATCGGTCTAGCCGTTCTCGAGTTTTAGCGAGACTAACGAACAGCAAATCATTTTTATATATATATATATATAGATAGATAGATCAAAATACTTGCAGTTTTGTTCTTTTTTCCCTACACATTCGCTGGTAGCCTAAGGAGCTATTCCAGTACAGTGTACTGAAAGAGAATTTGCGGAAGGTAATTGAACAAAGGACTTAGCAGTTCAAGACTGCTGCTGCGACCATTGCGTGTGTGCACCTTTACCACATTTACAATCGGCATAAAAAATACGATTATCAATTAATCTCACAAGAGAATAAGTCCAGCGCTGTACAATATGAACAGTAACAACTTCTCACCGCTGATTAGATAAAATTAAAATTTCCAAAAGACATTTCACACAACAGGATTTCTCATATAATATTAAACGCATTTGCAAGTGACTTGTTCCTTGTCTACGATAAGGTCATGTCGAGATCGTTTATCAACGGACCAGCGACGGCTACAATTGGCTGCTATTCTCGAACGATTTGATCATAATGCTATACCTCTCAGATTTTGTCCTTAAAGCCACTGACAGCCCTATGAAAGCCATTTTACTTACTGCAAATCTCCTGGCTCCTGTGGGTGGTTTCCCGTACGGTATTCCCTGGAAGCTGTAGTATTTGGTGCTGTTTTCGGCAATCTCCACCTTCCCGCACACAGGCCCAGAGTCGATGTTCACCAACACCCCACATTGCTCATTGCAGAATACACCACAAACTGCAAATAAAAAAAAATCTTGTTTAAATTGTTAGAGCTATTATGCATAATGTATATAAAATATGTGTGCCATGCGATTGCACCTGCGCTCAGCACAAAATTATTTAACTTCGAATCACACTCTGTAAACAGGCTATTTCGAATGTAAAAAAAAACTTTTCAAATCGTAGGAATACTTAAGAGCTGCATCTGTTCAAAAATACATTAGATAAGTATTTGTAATATTTCACTCGCGGTTTCATAATAATTATAATAATAATTTATGTATAATATTTGTCTTTTAAAGGTATAGTGCATAGAAGGTTGTACATCAAGCCAAACATTCAGTTATAGTTCCCATGGAGAAATTGAATTAGGTTGTAGTTAAGTTGGAACTTTTGAAACATTCCGTATTGATACAAAATAAAAAAACAAATAATTATCATATTACATAAGCTTAACTTACCCCACCACCGGCAAGCTTAGCTTACTGGTTGGTGGCAGGGCGTCTTTTTGACTCGCACGAGTACCATCTCCCTGCCTATTTCTGCCGTGAAGCGGTAATGCGTTTCAGTTTGAAAGGCGGGGCAGCCGTTGTACAATAAAACTGAGAGTTAGAACTTATGTCTTAAGGTGCGTGACGGCGTTTAGTTTGTTGATGTCTATGACTCCGGTAACCGCTTAACACCGGGTAAACCGTGAGCTCGACCACCAATCTAAGAAACAATAAAAAAAAATGGGCAAACATTTAAGTACCATTTTGTCTGTTTATTATCAGATATTATTCCGTTTATTGTTTAGCAGATGTAAAAAAATTTAGTTAGAAGAATAATTGTTTTTTATCCATCTTTAACCCACCTGTGAATACATAACATAAAAAAAAAATATATACATACTATGAACATAATTAAAATTACTTATACGGCTTTTAATCTTGCGTTTATAATTTTCGATGTTTTGGTGGTCACTGAACGACTAAGGTTTTATTTTATTTTTATGTCTGAGGGACTATTGATGGCTCGGAGGCCTTTCCAGTTTCACCAGGACAGGTAGAGCCAGGAGGGGTAGGATTTGCTAACAGCTACCCGAGCGCCTCCAAAGGCGACCTAACAACTCAAGAGTAACTGCTTCGCGAATGAATCTACTACCGGAACGGAATCGCGACCCGCTGAGAAGATCCGGCGAGAAACTCAGCGGGCTGATGCTTAGGTTAGGTTGCACGTCGAACTTTTTGCCGAGTTCGACGAGTACGGTTAGCGGAATCCCTAAGCCTGCTCCTAGTGTTAGAGCTAAAGGGGTCTAATGCAATGGTTATTGCATCTGATGGATCCGTAAGGACGTGACGACTATGGTGTCATTCGTCGAAATATGTGAAAATTGTGCTAATATAGGAATATAGACGATAATAGGCAATATTCCTGCCAACTACCGTATATTTTAATGTAAAACCGCGATACTAATCTATAATTATGTCTGCAATTGAATAAATGTTGAGATATTATTCACTACTAAATTTAATCGAACTCACCGACGAAAAGCAGACCAAGTAAAGCCGTGGTGTAGTGGCTCATTGTGGTACTGATATGAACTACAGTGTAACTCACGTCGTTATGACTTTATAAATGCAATTATGTGTACAGTAGATCAATGTGTGTAGGGTTGACAATTAGTTTATATCTTAACTCATGATCGATGATTAAAATGTAGTAGAATATTAGTTATGTTTGTATTATGTTTTTTAGGTGAACGGGTTTCTCGCCTACCTTGTGTTAAGTGATTACTGGAGCCCGTAGATATCACAATATAAACGTCACTACCAATCTTGAGGCTTGAAGTAGGTGAGTTCTCAACTTAGTCGTCGAGGCCTAAAGGATAAGACGTCCGGTGCATTCGTATCGTGCGATGCACCGGTGTTCGAATCCCGCAGGCGGGTACCAATTTTTCTAATGAAATACGTACTTAACAAATGTTCACGATTGACTTCCACGGTGAAGGAATAACATCGTGTAATAAAAATCAAACCCGCGAAATTATAATTTGTGTAATTACTGGTGGTAGGACCTCTTATGAGTCCGCACGGGTAGGTACCACCGCCCCGCCTATTTCTGCCGTGAAGCAGTAATGCGTTTCGGTTTGAAGGGTGGGGCAGCCGTTGTGGCTATACTGAGACCTTAGAACTATATCTCAAGGTGTGTGGCGCATTTACGTTGTAGATGTCTATGGGCTCCAGTAACCACTTAACACCAGGTGGGCTGTGAGCTCGTCCACACATCTAAGCAATAAAAAAATAAAAAAAAAACTTAATAGTAATTATTCACGATCAGATATACCAACACCGCATCGGAAAAAGTTAGCGCCCCTGACTGTCGCGTCGCAGATCGTGGGTTTGATTCCCACATCGGGCGCACTTTGTGTGATAAACATATTTGTTTGCTCTTTGTCTGGGTGTTTATTATCTATATATCTACTAGCTGGCCCGGCAAACGATGTTTTGTCATATAAATTATTTCTAGGAAAGATAAATAACCTAGATACCGACTGCAGCACCATTTGCCGGGCTGATTTGTAAATCTAAACCATTCTCGAATCCACCTGAAGGTACACAGAAAATTTCATTAAAATCGGTCCAGCCGTTTAGGTGTTTTTTTTTAGTTTTAGTAACTATACTGAAACCTTAGAACTTATATCTCAAGGAGGGTGGCGCATTTACGTTGTAGATGTCTATGGGCTCCAGTAACCACTTAACACCAGGTGGGCCGTGAGCTCGTCCTACCATCAAAGCAATTTTTTTTTTTTTAAACCGTCTACCGACACAACGATTGGAACAATGATGATTGAATCAACATGCCACATGGCGGTAGTCTCGTGGGTCAGGTCTAAATATTTTATTAATTTGTCCTTTTCTGCCTTCACGAGGTTCTCGTCATGAGGAATGGAATGGAATGGAATGGAATCAACCAACACTGCTCGACGCGCAGATCGATCTATTATCACAATATCAGGTTATATACCTATCCGTGATAATAGATCGGTCCCAGTAGAGCGTAACATTACTATTATCAAGAACTGGTTGAGGTTGGTATTGGTAATAAGGTACAGCAGAATCAAGAAAACCATATTTCAGAGAAAGTTGTTGATTGAATTATTTTATTATTATTCAAATCAAATCAAATCAAAAAAATTTTATTCAACATAAATGAAAGTACATACTTGTTGAACGTCAAAAGAACTACCGCCAATTCACAAGAACTAGCCTCCGTCCTGAGAAGAATTGGCAAGAAACTCAGCGGGTATGTCTTTTTTTTTACACATAAAATTATTATTTATTTATTTTTTAATATTAGATTTTTTTTAAATATGAATTTTTTACACTGAGTATTATTATTACACGTGAAAAAAACACTGCTGCTTTCTGGTGTGTCGATTTAGCCGCAAGAAACAAAATGCTTTTGCCCTGGGTCAGACAATTCATTATCGTGATATAGGTTTGTCAATATAAATAAAATAATTTTCATACCACAAAAATTCAGTGATTCATAAAATATACAGAACACGCTATAATCGTTAATTAAGACTTGTTATAGTTATTATTGTTATAACAAGTCTTAATGTCGAATTAAGTACTGAAGCTTAGTTATGAGCGGCTCATTAAGACAATGCAGATTATTAACTCTCTCAACCCTCCGGTTAAACATTACATTTTATTTATTGGTGTGTAAACGCAGTATATAGTGTTGGTAAGAGCGTTTATCGATTATAATTATATTAAATATTTCATCAGCAAAATGAAGATCATAAGCACACGTATCAGGAAGAACTTCGTGTCCATTGTTATATATTATTTCAATTTTTTTTTTTTATTATTATTATTGTGATTTTTGGAATCGATATTTCGACCGTTTCACGGCAATAGAGTCATATGGTAGGTAACACCAAGCCCTCTTATAAAACCTTAGGAGTCTTGAATCAAGTAAAGTAGTACGTCACGCCTGAACCATGGCTTATACTGTACAAAACACAAGTCGCATCTGTTCGTGGAGTCCTTCTCGCAACTCTGCCAAAGCTCTCAAAATACTAGCTACTTCCTTGACTCCTTTTGACTCCTTACAAAAGAGAGCTACTCTAGTTGTTAAAAATCTCTAATTCATGCAACGCTTGCAACCTCTGGGTCTAGGTTCTCTCTGTATCTTTTACCATGTTTCATTGGAAGCGCTGAGGAATTGTTTGAGATTATTCTGTCATTTCTGCGCTGTCGTGCGTTCTACGCTTCTAAGATTCTCGGTTATTCGATATTTCAATGTATCGACATGACGTTCGTAAAACGACTTTTGTATTGCAGCAGGAGGCATTAATTTTACATTCGCTCAGGTACTGTCGGTATTCATGAATCTATAAATACGTGAAGCAAAAACTTTGTATCCCTTTTTACGAAAATTGCGCGGACGGAGGAGTATGAAATTTTCCACACTTATAGAGAATATAGAGAAGAAGTGCTCAATGCTAATATTTTTTTAAATAATTCATAAAAGATACATTAAATCAACAAAGAAAACATTACATACACTACATACCGTGTATTTGACGCACACTCGCATGCATACTATTTATTGTCAAACTTTTGTTCTTGACGTCTGTTGTCAAATTGAGAATAGATTATAAGTAATTAAATATTGTTTGTCTTTGTTAATATTTTTTATATTGTAGTCTTGGCGAAATTTGTAATTATAGAAGTATAAAATACAATCATAATAGTGTACAAACTTACAATTCCAATTAATTATAGTCGAATTTCGACTACTACGGGACCTCTAGTAACAGTAACTGCCTCTGCCTTCCTTGCCTAAAATCGATGAAAAGCTTTCTGGTCCGAATGGTTGAATAGCGCGGATCATCAACTCACACGTTGGTTTCTGGGTCGGGCATGTGGGAGTCCTATTCCCGTCGAAATTTTACTTGAAAAGCGGCGAGAAAATAATCTGTCTGCCGAACTAAAAAGACTGAAGAATTTGGTCACGTTGCCAATGCCACTTGTATATATAACAAATAAGGAAGTTGAAGCAGTCCACATTTGTTTTGAATTAATCGCACATGTGATGAAACGAGTGTTAGGTACGTCTGCAATGTATAACTTACGTTTTACAGAAACACAGTCTGGGTGTTTTTTAAATATAATTTATACTAGATGATCCGGTGAACATCGTATCATCTACATATATTTTGTATAGAATGTGGTCAAAACTTAAAATAATTTTTTTATCTACATTATTAAATGCAACACAGCTATACACTTAATCAATTTATAGTTTTCTGATGCTCTATATATATTTTTTGCGTAAATTTATAAAGATGGTTGTGGTTCTCCGACTTGCGAACGCGACACGCCACGTATGTATAATTACACATAGGCGAAACAGAGAAACTCCTAGTTGATTCCGTAAAACCTGCAACGGCTGGTCTTGCGATTTATTTATGATCATCGTAAAGGCCAGCCACACGGGAAACTGTAGACGCTTAAAATCTAATACCAAATCTGTTGGAATCATCGGTATACACGGGATCAAGACATCCTGTTCTTTGTATTTTCCCTTGATGATCTTGACCTCGATGACGTTTTTTATTAGCTTTTTCACAGCCAGTCGAGGTTGATTAATGTTACGCGGTATATGTTTAGGGCAATCTTAAACATAAAATTTTATATGATCGTTTTTAAATTTGGGAACACACTAATAAGTACAGACAGTTACAGTTACAATAAAATTCTGGTCGTACATGCACGTGTTGTACATCAAAAAATTAAAATCCTTCGCTCTTCGAGAAAAGTTTTTATTATATTTTTATAATAGTGGTGTGAGTTTCAATATATTTTTGAGATATCCAATACATTTAAGAATTTGAAATACTCCATTTTTATAATAATATTTGATGTCCATCTTGGGCCCAGCACACTATGGAGAGTGGGCATTTCCATTTGATTGGTTATTGTACACTGTTTTGTAACAACAACTTTAACTAATGCGCGTAAGGTTGAATTTGCAAAATACATGTTTATAGTATAAGTATAACTATGTAGATATAATTGGTGTGTTTGGGGACAGTTTCGAGTGCTACTTTTGTATGAGACTGTGCATCTTGGGTTTTTATATATCAATGTCTGATCAATGTTATAAAACAACAAATTTGCTAAGAATTATTTAATAGGCGTTCTTTATTTTAATTCCTAAACAATGAAGTCAGACAGTCCTTTCCTGAAATTAGTTATTATAAATATATAAAACAAATACAATTAAGCATTTCACGCTGATTTGGGCAAAGGGGAACTTATTTTTTCTCTAATTTTGATGATTGTTACTGGTTATAAATAACTACGCAGCAAACACTACTTAAAAATAAGTATCTAAAGGCTTCGTCAAACAGAACGCGTAATTAGCGCGCGACAGAGCGCTAAACTAACGCCGCGCTATAACGCCGAGATTTGTTGTACTACTACGGTATGTTACCATAGTAGTACAACACATCTCCGCGTCATAGCGTAGCGCTCTGACGCGTGGTAATTACGCGTTCTGTTTGACAAAGCCTTAACTGCACACCGTCCGGAGCGGAACACCAGCATTCTTCGAATCAAAATATTGAACTATTATATTTTCTATAATATTTTTATAGCTTTCAAATACAAATTAGCATATACGGTCCATCTAATGAGGCCTGGTCGCCGTCGTTCATGGACATCTGCAATGCCAAAGTATATTAGACAGAACCACGCCGTTGCCTTAACAAAATAATTATACTGTTTCTTTGTATTGCTCCTGAAGGATCTCTGTTTGCGTCCTGTAACAACGGATACGATGTATAATAACATAACTCGTATCTAGGGAACATTAGACAACAAACATGAATCCAATTACCTGACTTGGTCGTCGACGCTGTCGACAAACTCCACCATTTCCATCAACTCGTCGGATAGAGTGGACATATTGTAAACATGAGGCTCTCGAATGACTTGATACATCAACTCTTTCATATCGGTGGGGGGCCACCGAGGATCATCGAGCTCAGTGCATGTCGGGTTACTGAAACAAAACTTCAAACGTGAGTCCACGATCAGGTGAACCAAGCCAAGAACCATCGTGCATTTTGTATGAAAGAACAATACTGACTTGCATTTTACGTAGTTACTGAACAAAGTGGACATCCAATCCCTCATGTGATCATCCCTAGTCTGAGGAGGAATCGACACGTGATCGCGAAGAAATGTAGTGGTGCGAAACACGTACGTCAGATCCTCGACGTGGGCCGTTCCTTTGTAACTTAACCAGTTGGCTCTCTTTACACTGCTAAAATCACTCTCATACGAAAATAGGTAGAAATACGTCGGCGCTGATCTCAACAATACTCTCCATTGTGCCAGTTTTATCATAGAATATTGAAATAGAATATCCGTCATACTTTTTGCTAACCCATCCAATGTGGGTTCACCATCAAAATATCTTTTTCCCACAAACCTTCCTTTCGCGAAAGCTTCCTCAGAAGGCAATGCGTACGCTAGTCTTAGTCCTAATATGATTGCAGGATTACTTTTATAACGATTCACAACATCCAAAATCATTATAATCCATTTGGCAAATTCTCCTTCATCGCGATTGAAACCCATTAGTAGTGGAATATCTTTTGCTCGACCTTGTGCGATGAGAGCTATGGGGTCATCGTCAATAATTCTGGTATATTCGTGATCCTCTATCTCAACGACCGGTGCGAACGAGGTGGGACCTGTTTTATATTGCACAACATCATTGGCTCTCATTATATCTTCTAAAGGTAGTTCAGTCAGTGTCTTATGAATTTCATCAGGATCAGTACAATTCAAACCCAGTTCTTGGAGGAACATTTCGGCGATCATTTTAGCGTATATTGGAGATGCAGTGTAGAAATTTGCCATAGCGGAGCCACTCATTATTATACCTCTGAAAACATAGAGAACATATTTTTAGATGTGCACGAACGGTAATTTACTTCACGCTATTGGGACTTTTCCCCTTCATAGGTAGATTGAGGTTATGTATATTTAAGCGTTAGACATGCAACTACCCCAACGACAAATTACCATAATGCAGCCAGCACAAGGAAGTTTCTTTAACCCTTATGCTTGCATCTGCAAACTGCTGTTAAGATGATATTATCGATGCAAGTGCAGCAATTTCCTTTAGCTTCCCGACTTGATTTTCTATTTATTTTTAATATGTAATTAAATATTTTCAGACAAACAGAACAAAACCGCTCGCCTACGAGCATAACTCACCTGGAAAGCTAGAGCTTTAGAAAATAATTTCTTTATTTTAGAAAATACCAACAAAATTACTTGTTTACTACAACAAGATGAAAATAATACTATCTTCGGCTTTCGCGAGTCATAACCATAACTACATTCACGGTTTAATCGAAACAAATATGAGGACTAAAGTATTCGAAACGTCAATAATAATATAAAGACTATTGTCATACTCGTAAATGCGAAACTAAACCATAAAACTAGTTTCCATTAATATACAAAAAATGAATACTTCTCGAAAAGTCCTCTAGCGGCTTGGGATAACATTAAAAGGTGAACCGATGCTGCTCCAGAACTTTCTCCAAGCAATGTCACTCGTCTAGGATCCCCTCCAAAGGCGCGCGCGTTTCTCTGAACCCACTGTAACAGTGTGACCATGTCGCGCAGACTGTTGTTACCTGGGATCTTGCCAGAGGCAAGAGACAAGTATCCAAATACTGCCAACCTAATATTCAAAATATATTGTCAATTTGAATACGATATCAAACCAAATGATCATTATTTTAATAATGAATAGTTTTAAATTACCTGAAGTTAAAATTAATTACAATGACATTTTTCACCATTAATAATTCTGGTCCATGCAAATCTCTATTTCCAGACCCAGTATTGAATGTACCTCCGTGAATGTTCACCAGTATAGGCAGTAGGTCGTCCTTAAGACAATCACAGTCCAAACATGCAGTGGCCGGTACAAAGACGTTAACATAGATACAGTCTTCACTCATGCCTTTAGGTTTCACGGTGATGCTGCCGTAGACAAGGTCTCTTGATGGACAAGCCGGTCCTTCCTCGTAAGCATAAAATGGATCACTCCACGACTCAATAGGTTCTAGTTCCTAAAAGGCTTAAGATATTTAACTATTTATTTTAAAATTTTTCACTATCCGTCCTTGTTCACTTTCGTTTATATTTAGTTCTAGCATATTTTGACCCACTCATCCCTATATTAGGGTATTAGGGTCGGCTTACGGCGTTTTCTTACCATCTCAACAAAGGTCACTGACGACTTGAGAATAAAAGCAAAGCAAAAAGATAAAATATTGAGTTGAATTAAAAACAATATTTTAATGATTTTCAGCGTTAATTAATTAATCTATGAATTATTATTGTTTTATGAAAAACTAGCGGCCCGCTCCGGCTCCGCTCGGGTCTTTAACAAAAATTTCAACAATATTTGACGTTACTTAATTTTTTTAAATAAATGAACACTTATTGCGGCATAACTATAATAGTTAGACATGTGCCATCGCGACACTTTTTGTAAATAATAATGTGTTCTACAAAGTCGTAGTTCATTATTTTATTCTATCGTCAATAGTTTTCGCAGGGCACGCGGTCTAAAGAATATTTTAGGTATTTTTTTACACCTTGGATTACATTAATTATTGGAGTTTTAGTAAGGAACCCTAATTTTTTGCAAAAAAAGATTATAGCCTATGTCACTTGGGAATAGTGTAGCTTCCAAACAGTGAAAGAATTTTTCAAATCGGTTCAGTAGTTTCGGAGCCTATTCACAAACAAACAAATCTTTCCTCTTTATAATATTAGTTATTATATGAAAAATAAAAATAAACTAACCGCAAATCTCTTGGATCCTACCGGTGGTTTCGCATACGGAATACCTTGAAAGCTGTAGTATTTCGTATTGTTCTCTGCAGTTTCTTCTCTCCCGCACACTGGTCCTGAGTCGATATTCACTGGAACCTCACATTCTGTGATGCAGAACTCTCCATATACTGCTGTTATAACTAAAAAAATCTTGTGGTTAATTTTTATTTGTGTGTTACGCTCTACACTACATATGTATAATAAATACATTCTAACCCAGAAACTTGTTTTTATAAACAGCAAAAATAAAAAGATAAATGTCTGCTGCTGCACGGTCGTCACGGAAAAACTGCGGAATATGTTAATTACGATCAAGTTTTTTAGTTTAACTTCGGGAGACACTTCGTCATTTTCTAACAAAATATCACGATATCTTCATTGAATATAAAATTTAAATACAACTCACATTTGCAGATGTGTTTGATAGACGGCGTGAATAGTTTTCTGATGGCGTTATATTGCATAGTTTAATATAAAAATGCATTTTCAAGCGATCACATAGGTACATAATATGAATTCCAGGCACAATTAGATTTACATACAGATGTCTCTAAATCCATATTGTGTTTAATGTCCGTCACTCTGCCTATTTCTGCTGTGAAGCATTAGTGAGTCCCGGTTTGAAAGATGGGATAGCTATTATACTATAAAATAAGATTTTGAACTCATGGTGGGTATATGGCGGTATTCACGTAGTAAAGACACTATGAGCCGTTAACCACAATGTAGTGTTGTATGTGGTCATTGACGCCCGAAAAAGGGTGAACTTCAGTTGGAGATTCTGTGTATTTAATGGTGCTTGCGTTTTCGTAGTAGAGAATTTCCGAAATATTCTCGTTCGTTTTTGGCACCAGAAACAGCCGTTTTGTGGCATATTTTTTTTTTTCTTGAGGTCAACTAGTTTTCCTTGGAGCGTCAAAAAGTAATTGAGATTTGAGGAATGAGAAAAATAAATGAAATAAAAAAAAAGAAATACTTACCTATAAAAACAAGAGTAATTGATGCGACAGTGCAGTGCATTGTGGACCGACGTACTACAACCGATAACACAACTCATTCTTTTATACTTGTGGTGCGAATATTATATACGCATGCGTTTATCCAAAAAGCGCAGAACAGCTGAAGCCAAGAGCGTGAGGTCCCAGGATCAAGATTTAGGAACACCCGACGCATATTTTTTTTTATTGCTTAGATGGCTGGACGAGCTCAATACTCACCTGGTGTTAAGTGGTTACTTGAGCCCATAGACATTTACAACGTAAATGCGCCACCCCCCTTGAGATATAAGTTCTAAGGTCTCAGTATAGTTACAACGGCTGCCCCACCCTTCAAGCCGAAACACATTACTGCTTCACGGCAGAAATAGGTGGGTTGGTGGTACCTATCCTTGCAGACTCATAAGACGTCCTACCACCAGTTATTACCACCAAATTATAATGTTCCCGTCGTAATTACTGATGGTAGTGCGTCTTGTGAGCCCGTACGGATGGGTACCACCACCCTGTCTATTTCTTGGGTTTATTTTAACTAACTGATTTGTCTTCCTCGTTTTCTCTATGTAATTGAAACTTGTATCCTAATATCTGCAGACCACAAACGGATTGATGCATTCGAAATGTCGTGTTGGAGGAAAAAGCTTCAAATCCCATGGACTCAATAATAGACCAACGCATCTATGGTATACTCGCGATTCTTAAAATCACAACTGTTGCTTACTCGCAAAGTATAAGGAAATTTGACCACATCCATACTACTCTTGATTCAACTTTCTACGATTATCCCTGAGCAGCCGAAGATAGGACGAGATGGTTTTTTTATTTTATTGCTTAGATGGTTGGACGAGCTCACAGCCCACCTGGTGTTAAGTGGTTGCTAGAGCCCATAGACAACTACAACGTAAATGCGCCACCCACCTTGAGATATCAGTTGTAAGGTCTCAGTATAGTTACAACGGCTGGCCCCACCCTTCAAACCGAAACGCATTACTGCTTCACGGCAGAAATAGGCAGGGCGGTGGTACCTACCCGCGCGGACTCACAAGATGTCCTACCAACAGTAAAAATTCTCCCAGAGCAGCCGAAGATAAGACGAGATGGTACAACATCGTGAGGACGAAAGTCATGGCTGGAAGTGGGAACGACCGACAGACATGTGGAGCTCGATTGGAGGAGGCGTTAGTTGATTATTGTCGAGAACCAAAGAAAGAAACAAATCTGCCCAAGAATCTGTACGAAAACGATTGTTGCAGTATGTCCTCCTCCTCCTCGCGTCGTTTTCTCACTGCCGAGGGTCGTGACCATCATATTTCGACAGGATTTTACTCCTTGTAATGTCCCTCCAGCGCCTCCGATCATTGGACACATGAAAGGAATTACACTATGTAAGTTTGGATTGTTGACTCTACAAATATGTTAATGTAAAAATTGAGTAACGAATAATGTTCAAGGTTTTCAATGCAATCCTGTTGTTATGTTTATCAGCTATTTTAAACGTTCTTTAATCTAATAAATGCAGATACCTACGTCAAGTATGAAACAATGAATTGTATAATTACAGACTGTTTTATTATAATATATAATAATATGTTGTCTGTAAAAAACGACAAAAGAAAAAACTTGCACCGAACGGCCGTCATCGCTCGGTAAACATTCGAGGACATTCTTGTTGTCGTTCTGATGGAGTTGACGTGTACAATGTGCAAATTTATTTTGAACTAGCTGTGCCCGCGACTCCGCGTGGAATAGCGACTTTGGGCAGCAGTTTTAGGACATATCTTTTGGTTTATAAGCACCGTCATTTGGGTATTTAGAAAAATCTAATTTAAAGTAATGCTTCTCTATACACGACATAGACGTATAGCCATCGGGGATCAACGCATACAGGTTGCTAGGATTGCTAACATGTGACAGAGCTACTTACTTAACCGTGTGACCGAGTTGACTGTGTGAAAAGCAGTTAACATTTATATCTACACCCACAACTTTTAGCGTCTGACCTTGGGCTTTATTTATTATCATCACGAAGCATAGGCTCGCTGGAAACGCGATCGGTAGTGAGTTGTGCTTCCTGTTCTTTTAGTGTCTCCCGAAACCGGGCAAGCTTTTGCTGTCCGAGCCCTCTGAAAGCTCAGACGGATTTCCCTATCAGTAAAGGTCTCAGACTCACGCGATAGTGTATAAGATTCACGATCGATGGACAAACTTGCGTCACGCTGTTCCTTGTTCACCCTAATTCGAGTGGTCTTTTTTTGAGAACAATGTGAACTCAACTAAGATGCGTCTGGTTTGTACGTTGGTCTTCTCTATCTTCCTGTACGGGGTGGAGACTTGGTGTCTCAGGAAAAAGGAACGCAAAAAGATTGAGGCGTTTGAAATGTATTGCTGGAGAAAGCTGCTACGCATTCCTTGGACAGCTATGAGAACCAATGTCTCCATCCTCGAAGAGCTGAAGGTCACCAAGCGCCTGCTGACTATGTGCCAGGAAAGGATCCGGAGTTTCTTTGGGCACATAATGCGATCCTCATTGCACAGCCTGGAGAAACTCACAATTCTCGGACAGATGGAGGGGAAGCGCGCTAGAGAAAGAGCGCCAGCTAGATGGGTTGACCAACTCAAGGAGGTGACTGGAGGCCAGATATGGGGAGCGGTACATATGGCGCAGAACCGGACCGAGTGGAGAAGATTGACAGTAGAGTAGAGTAGAGTAGACAGATTGAGAGTAGTAGGTCCAAGTCTGCAGTTCGCTGTAGCACGTAGGTGGGCAGGATCGACCGGTGAAACACTACCCTCTCACAGAAAATCAGCGTGAAGTGAGGGCCTCCTAGAGGCCACCGCGTTTCGACTGGTGAGTGAGAGTCCCGGCGCCCTTATCCCTCTACCTCGGGGCCCAAATAGCAACTGGCACTTTCATTATACTACACGTATCGCAACAGATTTTCTAGGGACTGTTGCGTTGCGTGTGGGAATGAGTATCAGTTGGCCCCTTCCTGTCTTTTTATTCCCTGTCCCACAATTCCTCACCCTCTGTGACCTTTCTCCTTCCCTTTCCTTCCCCACCCCTTATGCTACTTTTGACTTTTGTGATGGCGACGAGTGATACAAATAAAATACCCCAGGAGGGTACCAGTCTCTTAGAGACTGGAGAATCCCTCTCTGAGCGAGAGCGAGAGATGCTATCCTCTCGCTCTGGCTCAGGCTGCCCATCGTATTCTGGGGGGGCACATCAAGCGTCGTTTATCACAGCTGCTGGGTGCAAACTGAGCCCAATAACGAGGAAGTCCCCCTCCACTTTAGCAGTGGATTTTTCTAACATCAGGGGACTTCACTCGAACTTAAATGCCGTCCACCACCATCTCGAGACGGAAAGGCCAGATTTGCTTTTCCTGACGGAGACGCAGATTTCCTACCCAACTGACACTTCATATCTAAAGTACCCGGCCTATAGCCTGGAGCACTTTTTTGTGCCACGCGCCGGCGTGTGTGTGTACGTCAGGGAGGGAATTTGTTACCGTAGGCTCAGCAGTCTTGAAGGCAGAGACCTGTCGACCCTTTGGGTGCGCGTCGATTGTGAGGATCACATTCGCGTCTACGCGTGCCTTTACAGGTCTCATAGCGGAAATTCGGAAATTGACCGGCTCTTCGAGCACCTACAGGTGTCCACCGACAGAATACTTGAGCAGATTCCTACCGCAGAAATTGTGGTTTTGGGCGACTTTAACGGCCACCACTCTGACTGGCTTGGGTCAACACGTACTGACCATGCGGGAAGGTCTGCTCACGATTTTGCCATTGCCAATGGTCTGACGCAGATGGTACCTTCTCCCACACGTGTGCCGGATGTGGAAGACCATTCGCCTTCCTTATTGGACCTTCTGCTGACCTCTCGCCCCGAACCCATTCGGGTATGGGTCGATGCTCCTCTCGGGTCATCGGACCATTGCCTAGTTCGGAGCGTGGTGCCTCTCACCGTCTCGTCGCAACCACTTCCATCTGGTAGACGACGTGTTTGGCACTACAGGTCAGCAGACTGGGACGGGATGCGCTCTTTCTTTGCATCCTACCCATGGGGGCAGATTTGCTTCAAGTCAGAGGATCCTAGCACCTGCGCTGACTCGGTTGCCAGCGTCGTGCTGCAGGGCATGGAATTGTTTGTTCCTAGCTCAGCGGTGCCCGTCGGTGGCAGGTCTCGGCCCTGGTTTGGCGGATCCTGCCGTGACGCACATCGTCGCAAGTGGGAATGCTACCAGGCTTGGGCTAGGGCAAAGGCCGCTAAGGATGTAAACTCTGACTCACTCAAGAAGAAGTACAACTCTGCTTCCAGGTTCTTTAAGAGGCAAATTGCATTGGCAAAATCAAATTACGTTGGGAGAATTGGCGAGAGACTGGCACGCCTGCCATCTGGCTCTCGTGCGTTCTGGTCTCTCGCCAAGGCTGTCCAGGGTAATTTCTGTCGGTCGACGCTTCCACCTTTGCGCGGGGAGGATGGTTCGTTGTCCTATTCCGCAAGGGAGAAAGCCGATCTTCTTGGCTCTATCTTTGCGGAAAACTCGACTCTTGACGACAGGGGGAACACTCCTCCTACCATCCCGAGGTGTGAAACCACAATGGCGGACGTCCGCTTCACACAGTGTGCTGTGCGGAAAGCACTATTCTCCCTGGATGTCAACAAGTCGAGTGGGCCCGATGGAATATCTCCTATTGTGCTGAAGGTGTGTGCTCCAGAGCTGGCACCGGTTTTAACGCGCTTATTCAGACACTCTTATGCCCTCGGCGTTGTCCCACATTCATGGAAGACGGCTCTAGTACACCCGATCCCTAAAAAAGGCGACCGCTCAGACCCGTCCAACTACAGGCCTATCGCTATCACCTCCTTACTCTCCAAAATTATGGAATCCATAATCAACTGCCAGCTCATGGGCTACCTGGAAGAGCATCAGCTGATCAGCGACCGCCAATATAGCTTCCGCAAAGGCCGATCAGCTGGTGATCTTTTGGCTTTACTAACTCACCGTTGGGCGCAGGTGGTTGAGAGTAGGGGTGAGGCACTAGGCGTTAGTTTGGACATTGCGAAAGCCTTCGATCGGGTTTGGCATAAAGCCTTACTATCGAAGCTTCCTTCCTATGGGCTTCCTGAGAGACTTTGTAGGTGGATCGGCAGTTTCCTTGCGGAACGGAGAGTTACAGTCGTCGTAGACGGCTCATGCTCGGACCCCCGGACCGTAAATGCTGGTGTTCCCCAAGGCTGCGTGGTATCCCCGACATTGTTCATTCTGCATATCAATGATTTGTTGCATACCAGTGGCATTCATTGCTATGCGGATGACAGTACCGTGGATGCACTGTATTTCGGCCGCAGCAATATCTCTCGGGATCACGTCGATGAGTGTCGGAACAAACTTGTGTCTGAAATCGAATCATCCCTTGTGAAGATTTCCGATTGGGGGGGACTAAATCTAGTCCAGTTTAACCCTTCTAAGACTCAAGTTTGCGCGTTCACCGCTAAAAAAGCCCCCTTTGTCGCATCGCCACTCTTCGGAAACACTCACCTTTGTGCTAAGCCGAACATGGGCATTCTGGGCGTAGACATTTCGAGTGTTGTCCAGTTTGGCGGTCATTTGGAGAGCAAGGCGAAAATGGCCTCCAAAAAACTCGGAGTACTCAACAGGGCCAAACAGTATTTCAAGCCGGCTCACCGCCTTAAGCTGTATAAGGCGCAGGTGCGGCCTCACATGGAGTATTGTTGCCATCTTTGGGCCGGGGCTCCGGGTTATCAGCTATCTCCATTTGACCGAATCCAACGTAGGGCATCTCGGATTGTCGACGATCCTGAACTTGCCGATCGGCTAGATCCTTTGGCACTGCGTAGGGATCTATCTTCCCTATGCATACTTTACAGAATTTACAATGGGGAGTGTTCCGAGGAGTTGTTCAATTTAATAGAAGCCGCTGATTTTCGCAACCGATCGTCCGCACCATCTGGATGGTTGGCGTTCCTCTACAATGCGTTTTAAAAACAGCTTTCTGCCACGCACAGTAAATCTCTGGAATTCGTTGCCATCAGCGGTCTTCCCCAACAACTGCGACATTGGGTTATTCAAGAAAAGAGCATATTCTTATCTGAAGGGTAGGCAACGCATTGGCGTAAACGCTGGTGACCGTGGGCGGCGGTGAATCACTTACCATCAGGTGACCCGTCTTGCTCGTTTGCCTCTTAGTTGTTATAAAAAAAAAAAAAAAAAAACATACTGTCACGATCCTCAGCATTGAGGGAACGACCAGAAAGAAAGAAAGAAGTGAACTCAATCGAGATTCTCGCTGAGCCGAAGTTTCTCTAACACGAAACTTCGCCTGACGTTCCTGAGATGTAATGAGTATTGCCTCATGACCTGCTTCAGATTCCTGTGATCGAACTAATTTCATCCTTTTAGCATTGCTGCTGCACTGGGAGAGGTTGGATCTTTTTCGAGGCATTCTTACAATAAGTAGTACCTACTAACACAACGTTGTTTGGTAAACACGTACTTATCATAAAACTAAATTATAAATACTTACAGATTATTATACAGTTTAACTTTATTACAGTTTTTTAATTATTAATAACTATTAAGTCGTGTCAACCTAATCTTTTAACTATAGAAAAAAAAAGTGCCTATGGGTTAATTTACGGCTCGACGAAGGAGGCAGCGGCGCGGCATCGGCGCGCTCTGTATACCCGCGCGGCTGCACAGACGTAAACAATCTACAAACGCCCAGCTACGTGATTCTTTAAATTGGCATAACTTTTTTATTTATGAACCGATTGACATGAAACAAACACTAAATGTTAAGTAAAGCTTACCACAATAAATTAGTGAAAACCACATTTAAATCGGCAGAGCTGTTTCTGAGATTAGCGTGCACAAACGCACAGACAAACAGACAAACATAAACAGACGAAAATTCTAAAAATCATTTTTTTGGGTTCTATTACGTTCATACAGCCCCCTATAACAGTTTTCCTGATATATCTTCCATGTACAGACAGCGACCAGATACGATTTTATTATATTTTTTTATTATATGTATTGACTAGCGGCCCGCTTCGGCTTCGCTCGGGTCTTTAACAAAAATTTCAACGATGTTTGACGTTGTTTTATTTTTTTAAATAAAAGATCACTTATTGCGGCATAACTATAATAGTTAGATATATGCTGTCGCGACACTTTTTGTAAATAATAATGTGTTCTACAAAGTCGTAGTACATTATTTTATTCTATAATCATTAGTTTTCGTAAGGCACGCGATGTAAAGGATATTTTAGGTAATTTTTTTACACCTTGGGTTACATTATTGGAGTTTTAGTAAGGATCCCTATTTTTTTTCAAAAAAGATTATAGCCTATGTCGCTTGGGAATAGTGTAGCTTCCCAACAGTGAAAGAATTTTTCAAATCGGTTCAACAGTTTCGGAGCCTATTCAATACAAACAAACAAACAAATCTTTCCTTTTTATATTATTATATTATTATTAGTATATCAGTATTAGTATAGATATCTAGTTAGCGCAGTTCAAGTTTTTCTTAGATATCTTCTTCGCTGGAGTCATGGTCCAGACGGCTGGCTGATCCTTCGGCCGGTCGTAGGACCGTCGAGGCGATTCGCCCGGTCCTTGTGGATTGGGTGAATCGTGACAGAGGACGCCTCACTTTCCGGCTCACGCAGGTGCTCACTGGGCATGGTTGCTTCGGTGAGTTCCTGCACCGGATCAGAGCCGAGCCGACGGCAGAGTGCCACCATTGTGATTGCGACTTGGACACGGCAGAGCATACGCTCGTCGCCTGCCCCGCATGGGAGGGGTGGCGCCGTGTCCTCGTCGCAAAAGTAGGAAACGACTTGTCGTTGCCGAGTGTTGTGGCATCAATGCTCGGCGACGACGAGTCGTGGAAGGCGATGCTCGACTTCTGCGAGTGCACCATCTCGCAGAAGGAGGCGGCGGGGCGCGTGAGAGACGCACAATCCCGCCGCCGTCGAGCAGGGGCCAGGGAGGCGGATCTCGCCCAAACCCTGGCCCTCTAAGTGTTTCGGGTCCCCCCTCACATGTCGGTCTGGGGACCGGCGAGGGGGGCCTAAGAAGATGACGTGCAAGCTGCTCTGCACGCGTTTTACGCAAGAGTATCCGGGTGATGGAAGGCCGGCTATCCTCGACCCACGCTGGTTCTGACCCAGTGGGGTATTCCGTAGGATAGCTCACTCTAACCGGCGCCATCTAGGCGGGCTCCGGATAGCCTGCCGACCGAGAGGGCTGGTGGTCGTGGCGCCGACGACCGCCAGTCCGGCGTCCCGAGGGGGAGGGTGATGGGAGAGATGTGCTGCACTAAACGCTTCACTTTCCCCCCTTTGCCTCTTCATGAGTTCTGTCTCATGCGAGGTTTGGACGTTGGTTGTTGAGCGACAGGAGGTTTTAGTCAGTTCGACTCTGACATGCTCCGCCCTTTATCCCCAGTGGAGGGCGGAAGTCCGGCGATTTCCTCCTGACCAAAAAAAAAAAAAAAGATATCTTCTTCGAGTATTCTATCAGCTACGGCTTCATGGACAGGCGTGCTCACTGCCTATTGACCTGGTGTTAAGTATGACCCGGAACTTTGGTATATTAAGTCGAGGCTTCAAATTGTATTTGTATGACGACTGCTCGTTGAAACGGCAACGCATTACTGCTTTCAGATACTTTTAATTTCACTCAGTAAATTCTCTTAATTTGTTTACCTAACTCTATGCCTAATCTTTCGATCAGTGGCTAATGGGCACCTACAAGCTCGAGTTGCAGTAGAACTAATATTGTTACGCCAAAGTACAACTTAAAAGTATATTTATCACTTAGAACACACACAGTACACTTTAAAATTCTCAATTCGCTTCTTCCGCTTCGCTTCAGGTGATCCGCTCGCTGTTTCGCTTCGAGTAGTTCCGATTACTGACTGACTGCGTGCTATCTCTGCAACGCTTTTATAGTTAATACGACATCCCTAAGATCGTCGAGAACATTCGGCAGAAGTCGAATACTTTCAATGAGTGCTTCCGCTATCTGACAATAGATGGCGTTGTACTTCTCGAGCGTTCTAGATGCTACTAAATCCTTCGATATTCGTTCGGCTAGTCGGCGATAGATGGCATTACTCTTTCCGGCGTAACAATATGTATCTTTGTTAGAGAAATTTGATACTGTTTTTTTTTTGTCTATACCATTGGTGGGCAAATTTTTTAATGGCGGGCCACAAAGCTTAAGAAATTCTAGAGAAGGGCCAGAATTATAGAATCAAATCAAATCAAACTTTATTAGCTAAATACCTAAAACACGGTTTACAACGTTGTTGATAGTTATTTTATAGAACAGCGTGTTTCTACCAGCTCGGCGTGCAAATATTATCCAAATTACTTACTAAATGCAGTCAGTAAATATATTAGTTAATTAAAATATCAAACAACTAAATAAATTAATTGAACAAGAATTAGTTATTTATGTCATAAAAAGGAAAACAAAGAACAGAAAGAAGCGAATTTAATATTAACATAATGATTTATCATTTAAAAAATCGTTAACTGTATATACTAACAGTATATAACATCTTAAGGTTAATAATTTTTTCAAGTTCTTTTTAAATAAAAATAATTTGTCTTTTTTTATAGCATCAGGTACTTTATTATATTATATATTTTCGGTGCCATGCACAATATACTTTTTTGCATAAGAGTTGTCTTAGCACAGTGCAAACACAATTGATTTTGGTCGCGCCGGTTACGTTGCGAAACTTCACCTATGGCTTTAAACAATTTACAGTTATTTTTTACAAACAAAATAATTTCAAAAATATAGAGGCACGGAATTGTTAGTATATTGTGTTTAATAAAGTACTCTTTACAACTGTCTGTACTTTGCAATTTGAACATAGACCGAACACAGTGTTTTTGACCCTTAAATGCGATGTTATCGTCCGTAGAATTTCCCCAAAATATAATAACATAGCGTAAAATGGGTTCTAATAATCCGTAATAAGCGGTTATAACACCATCCAGATCCAGTGTTGGTGATATTTTGAAAAAATGCATTTTGTGTTAAAGCTTTTAATCATCATCGTCCATATATATATAAAAAGCTACGAATTCATTTTCAACCCTTCAAAAACGATTTGGAAAACTGAACAATAGGAGTATAGAGTTCACTCGCCCCCGCCGCCCGCGCCTCTCATTTCACCACGATTTGCGTCCCGTATTACGCATCACATGAACTACGCGGATAGCTTAGCTTCACCTATAGGTCATGCATCTATTATTTGTATTTTGCCCAAAACTGGTCTAAACTCTTATCCCACATTATTAGAGGTCTGCGCAGCATATCCTGATATCATGATACATAGTGAATTGGCAGGATGTCATCCTGTCCGCCGCAGGCGTCCTTCTCATGCCAGATGCCATGATTGCCATGATGCCATGATTGACCGCGTGCCTCACATCAACCCTCCTTGGGAATGCTATCGTTGGCATAGGATTGTAGTCAGAAAAAGTAGCTAACTTTTATAACACCCACGGGGAGATATGAGTCTGTCCAATTCTAAGCTGAGATCCGCACGTCCGCAAAACAGAGAACTGATCTTGAAGGATCATATCATTTAATCACACTCATATGGTGTAGATCAAGCTATGGAAAAATTAATAGAGTTTGGGAGGTGACCTTCGAAGTCACTCCAGTAGTTCTTGCAACGTACTTGCAACGTGCGTACAACTCCTTTGCAACGTACCATAGGGAGGGAATTTTCTGATTCTTGTTTTGGTGTTTCTTTTACTTCATCCATATTTGGTTTTATGATTTACATTTTATTACTATAACCATTGACACTAAAAAATTTTAAACAACAAAAAGATACAGATATCATGTTTTATCGTTTTTCTGTATTTTCATAATATTGTTATAGTTTTGTCGTGTGTGAGAAAACCTTAGTTTGGGGTCGTTGGAATGCGATAATTTACTGTAATTTAACGATGGTTGTAAACGAAAACATTTTAAAATTAATTACATTATGTACAAAAAAATTGTATCCAAACTGGTTTTAAAAGAACTTAGCAATTACGAATTGCATGATAAGTTAAAGGAAAAACGAGTGCTTGGTGTGCCCATTTCGCTATCAAGTCGGCTCCACATAATAAAATGGCGATGATCTCATCCATTATGTATTTGTTTGTCGGAATCCGGAACGCAATATACTTAAGATCTTTTTTCTCAGGAACGAGTAGGGGCATCAATTGCAAAGATTTAATAATACTGCAGTCAAAAGAAGTCTTAAGTTTCAAGCCCCTAGGGCACTTCTTGCTGACCTAGAATCGTGAAGTGGTGGACGTCTCGTGAGTCCGCATGGTGAGCTACCACTACTCTGCCTATTTCTGTCGTGAAGAAGAAGTAAGTTTCGGCTTGAAGGATAGGGCAGCCGTTGTAACTATACTGAGGCCTTAGAACTCATGTCTCAAGATGGATGGCGGGTTTTACGTTATAGATGTCTATGGGCTCCGGTAACCACTTAACACCAGGTGGACTGTGAGCTTGTCCATATATCTAAGCAATGAAAAATTATAACTTTAGCAAGAATTCAGGTCCTTATAGCACGAGTAAAGGGCGAAGTCTGAAGACAGTTGTCGCGGCGCCTGACTCGTTTAGCACAGCAAGCTAGCCAAAACGTCATACCAGAACATTAACTACTACCGGCACCGCGCGCTGACAGCATTCAACAATATTCTTAAGATACCTCACAATAATCATTATTGGCACAAGATCCTTCCTTTTCGAGAAAGGTCACATTCATACATTCATCGTCGAACAATCACGACTAAACCATTGTAAATTGTAATTAAAGCAAGTAGCAAGCATTGAATTGGTTTTATTATAGAAGCAATAAAGCCACAGTGTCTCGCGTAGACACAGTTAATTTATATTTCTATCTTTGAAACAAAAAAAAAATCGCTTTTATGAACGCTACTATGATACGAAAAAAATGCAACCTTGGCGCGGATTCGCAATGTCTTCCTCGTATTATAATTTTTACACGCCTTATTTTATTTTTCTATTGCCGTTTCATGCAGATGAATGAATACACGGCCCGCATAATAATGGTCAGTGGTTACCGTCGCTAATGGACGTTGGCAATGCCAGGGGCAGAGCCAAGCCGCTGCCTACGCTGAAATACAAAGTTTCACTACGCGAAGTTGGGTTTCAACACCAAGGCCAGCTGTCGCTTTACGTGTACCCACGTGTACGGATCCTCGAGTTTATTCTTCGACGCGACATTCCTCACGACCTAAGAGTTTTGGCGACATCGATACAGCGGAACTAGAACTATTATTACTATTTTACTCCTGTAAATTAGTTAATAAGCGGCTAATACGGCTCACCTGGTGTTAGCACCACCTACTTTTAGACATAAGGTCGAAGTTACCAGTGTCCTATCCTATGTTTGAAATAACAATTAGTTACCGATCACTTGAGACAGGTAAACCATTTACTTCGATCGGAGTTAGAATTCGACTAATTAAATAAATAACACGAAAGAAAACAGTTCGTGCGAGCTCTGTGTTTTGTCAGTGTATATTTGCATATTTCAATCAGGTGACATTGACCGTATTTGTTCAAACCCGACTTAGGCGGCAGGGCAACGAAAAGCCGCGGTCGCCCAAAACATATCTCGTCGGATCCCCCGGATCTACTCTCGACGCTTTTAAGCTCTTCAAGCACCAGTCACCGTACTCGTTGCTCATCGATTACGACGAAAAGTTTATCGAGCTAACTAACCTATAGACACAATCTACTAAGTTTCTCGTCGGACCTTCTCAGTGGATCGCGATTCCGATCTGGTGGTAGATTCGGCGAAGCACTACCCTTGTTAGGGCTGGTATTAGCAAATTCTCTCAAGTTGAGCTCTTGGTTGAGCTCACCATTCGCGTAAAGCTGAAATAGCCCCTTAGGCTCCTAGCGAATAGGTAGGGATATAAATAACTCATTGACAGTACGACATTTGATATCGATTCACATTTTTGTTTCACCTTCGAAAACAACTAAGTAAACGAAAATAAAAACAAAACTAAAATATTTTACCATTAGTTTATTATAAACTCAATGTACATTCAGTCAAAAAAGTATCTGGAGTGGATTTGTTAATGGTTCCGAACTCTTTTTTTGGTTTTATTTGTTCTCCTTAAATGGGCACTACTATTTTCCACTTTAGTGCGGTGTTGGAGCTACATCTATTATTTACTTTAAATACAGTGCTGTTTTTAGTTATGTCATATCTAGTGCGTATTGCTCATTTCATAATGGACAAAACATCGAATGTGAATTCGTGTTCCGAAGTCACTTAAAATGTTACAGAAGACTTACGGTGAATCGACTTTATTCAAAACACGCGCATATGAGCCAGAAAAAGCGTTAAAAAAGGCCGAGGTATAATGGAAGATGAATCAAAACCGAAAAAAAAAACAAATTCGATCAAAAGTCAAAGTTATGCTGACTCTTCTTTGACTATCGCGGTGTTGTCGGGAGATCTTGCACTAAATAGAAAATATTATTTGATTGTTATGCGTCATTTCAGAGAGAACATTTGACGAAAAAGGCCAAATTTGTGGGAAAAAAATCTTAGATTTTGCTCCACGATAATACGCCTTCGCACAAGAATCTCATCGTGAACGAAGTTTTGACCAAAAACTCAACAAATGCCCACAAGTCATCACCGAATTGACTAGATATTGGTTCAGTCGATTTCTCTTTTTTCTTCTTCCTAAACTCAAATTACCACTTCGTGGCACCCGTTTTCATTCGGTAGAATACAAATAGGAATCCACGGCGAGAACTGAACACAATTCCGTATATGTTTCAAAAATGTTTAGATGGTTGAATTATTAATTGAGGTATATGGTTTCTAAAGGAGCATATTTTAATGGTGATAAAATAAATTTGGATGGATGACTAATATTTCATGCGTTATTGATATTTTCCCGGTACTTTCTTGACAGAGTATTATTACTATGTTTCAGACAGTTACTGGTACATACTATGTTTCTTTTTTTGCTCCTTAAGGATTTCTGACTGCATCCTGTGAAACGATTTGTTGATAAAATATAATGAGAATCATTATTTTATAATTAAATTGGTATGGACTAATTATTTACAGATCAGACGTTGTCAATATTTTGGAAAAATAAATAGTTCACCTGACTTGATCGTCTACACCGTCATGGAATTCCACCATGTCCTCCAACTGCTTTGGTAATGAAGACATCTTATAAACATTGGGCTCTTTGATAACTTGAAACATTAACTCTTCTTCGTTAATGGGAGGCCACCGAGGATCATCACGCTTATTGCATGTAGGATTACTGAAATCAAAAATCACATCAGAGTCAACCAGAAGATCCAATAGGATGGCAGGAAGGTCAATACTAACTTGCATCTTACGTAGTTACTGAATAAAGTAGACATCCAATCCCTCATTTGGTCATCTCTGGTTTTAGGAGGCACTGACACTTGACTTCCGAGAAACGTGGTAGTGTGGAACACGTACGTCAGATCCTCGACATGAGCAGTTCCTTTGTAGCTTAACCAGTTGGCTCTCTTTGTAATGCTGAAGTCGCTTTCATACGAAAATTCGTAAAAATATGTCGGCGCCGAATTCAAAAGTATTCTCCATTGTGCCAGTTTGATCATAGGATATTGAAAGTAAATATCCGTCACGCTTTTTACGAATCCATCCACTGTGGGCTCACCGTCAAAATATCTTTTCCCCACGAATATTCCTTTGGCTGAAGCTTCTTGTGGGGGCAACTCGTACGCCAGTCTTGGCGATAAAATAACTGCCGGATTACTTTTATAACGGTCCACAATATTGTAAATAGTGATTATCCATTTGAAATATTCACCTTCATCCTTATTGAAACCCATTAGTAAGGGAATGTCCTTGCCCACACCTTGATTAATTAAAGTAATCGGATCATCGTCAATGATCCTGGTATAATCATGACCCTCTTTCTCTACAACCGGAACGAACGAAGTTAAACCCGCTCTGTATTGCACAACGTCATTGGCTCTCATAATATCATCTAACGGTAATTCAGTTAAAGTCTGATGAATTTCATCAGACGTTAACTCGGTAGAGTTTAAACCTAGTTCTCCGAGAAACATGTCGGAGATGTATTTGGCATATATTGGGGACGAGCTATAGAAGTTTGGTATAGCGGTACCACTCATTATAATAGCTCTGAAACACAAAAACAATTTATTCATTTAATATGTGTAAGCTTATTAATTGAGTTTCCGGTACATGATATCAACCTATTATAGAACATATTATGGTAGATATACACTTTTGTAACTTGAGAAATTTAAATACTTTAACGCCTACGAAATGTTAAGGAGCAATATTGAAATTTTTATTTATGTTTGCCTATACCATACACACTACAAAAATCGCCGTGCCAAGCTAACTTGTTCGCAACGTAAAAATTCAGAAAAAATCTGTATAAAGAAAATACAAGCACCAGATCGGTTTTGGAAATTTCATTCAAAAAACCCAAGCATCCAACAAGCCATATATAACCTTATGTGGTTACTATTAGCTAAAGCAATGCCAGGGGCCAAGCTAAGCGGCTGCCTACAAAAACTTTGACAGTAACAGGAAAGAAAGAGAAATACTTACTTGTTGAATAGTCCTTTGGAGGCCCGAGACAACATGAGAAGGTGTACTGATGCTGCTCCAGCACTTTCTCCGAGTATTGTCACTCGCTTAGGGTCTCCCCCGAATACTTTTGCATTTCTCTGCACCCACTTTAGCAGCGTCACCATGTCTCGCAGTCCATTATTACCAGGAATCTTATGAGAAGCAAGAGACAAGTATCCGAAAATGGCCAATCTAATATACAAATATTACTCATTAGGCACTGTGTAAAACGACATTAATTCATTTTATTACAAAGTTTAATGAATTTTAATTCACCTGTAATTAAAATTTACTACAATGACATCTTTTAACATCAACAATTCCGGTCCATGCAAATCTCTATTGCCAGATCCTGTTTGGAACCCACCACCGTGGATATTCACCAATATGGGCAGTGAATTGTCTTCGCAAAGTTCATCGCTGTTCAGAGTCGCAGACGCCGGTACAAATACATTAGCATAAATACAGTTTTCACTCATTCCTTTGCGTTTGACGGTAATACTGCCGTAAGTAATATCTCTCGACGGACAGGCCGGCCCTTCTTCGTAAGCGTAGAACGGTTCAGACCATGGCTCAAGTGGCTCCAGTTCCTGAAATAAAACACTATAAAACCACCAAGTACACCAACTACTCCAATAGAAAGTATCTTTTGAAACTGCCACATATAGATGTTTCGAGATAGAATTTTCTTTTTTCTTTCTGTTTTTTTTTCTAAACTGGTGGTAGCCTTAGAAGGCTATGCCAGCGTCACCGAGCGAGTAGATGAGCTCACGGGGCTCTAACCTAAGGACGTTGCTAACAGCAAAAGCAGTGCTACGCAGAATCTACCAACGGATCGGAAACGCGACCCATTGAGAAGATCCGGCGAGAAATTAAGTGCGCTGTGTCTATGAGTTGAATTGCTCGTCGAGACCTTCGTCGCAAGCGACGGGTTCGACGAGAACGATGACCGGTGTTTGGGGTACCTAAAAGCACCGTTAATGGATCGGGAGGATCCGAAATGACGTGTTTAGGGCGACGTCGACTGTTTACCATCAGAAATACTCAAGATCAAACTAATAAATTCTCAGCTCGACGCGTTGCGAAAGAAGGATGTAGCCATCGCCCGGTCGACTTTATGTACCAAGATTAGAAGTCCGGTCAATAAACACTTAAACAGAGGGGCCGTGGCTTTGGCTGCTTATCTACATCAATAAATATACATGTAATATAATACGTGAAACTAACAGAAAATCTTCTGGCGCCTACGGGTGGCTTCGCATACGGAATGCCCTGGAAACTGAAGTATTTGGTATTTTTGTTTGCGCTCTCCTCTCTCCCGCACACAGGTCCCGAGTCTAACTTCACCAGCACATCACATTTTTTAGTGAAGGACTCTGCATATATCGCTGAACCTAAGATAAGCAATAATAATACAAACATTGAAATTCTAAGATCCGGTTTCGATGGACCTTAAAACCACTCTATTTAAATTTATGTTCTTTCCATTATTACCTTAGAATATTATATAATAGGATACTACAATCATGATTCACTTAGTTCTTTATTTCCTCGCGTTAAACAGCAAAAATAATTTAAAACTATAATTTATTATGTCTCAGAACTTCTTAACCATTTTTTTTTTATTCATGCATTGTAATTAATACTTATAATGTATGTTCTCCTTTGAGTGAATTAGCAATAAACACCAATCAACTACCCAATAGATGGTGTGGTTCATAGTTGGCATAGCAACTCACTCCAAAAGCTTGCGATCAATTTACATATTGCTCGTGTTGAGTCATCTGGGAGTGAAGTGGTTAATAAAACAGACTGCACGGCGCGGCGGTGCCGAACAAAACCAGTTTCCCATATAACGATGTTATTGCAACTAGCGCACGAATCGATTTTATTACTGTTGAATTCAGACAACGCATTACATTGTTTGAAACTCATTAACAATTCGTCAACGTATTAGTCTAAGATCCCAAGTAAGATCGACCTTCATCCATTCGATAACAAGGGGAACGTTAAATTTAACAAATAACATATTATCTTTCGTACATAGTAATACATCGCCTTCTCGCATTAAAACTGTATAATCTCAAAACTTACTAATTTTATAGGAAAGTGCTTTAAAGGTTTGAAACATGTGAAGTTTTTTATATTAATCATCTTTGCAACATTAATTTTTTATTTTTTACCAGTTACATTATCTGTCTTTTAAAGTAACATAAAATTATGTATTAATTTAGTTAATAGTAGGCAAAACAAAAGTAATCTAAAAAAAAAAAAACTACGCTCTTTTGACAGTATTTATGAGAAAAATACTGGTGATACCAAATGATTCCGCATAGTAACTCAATTTCGAATATTTTTGGAAATTGGAAACTTTTAATGCGAAAAGACATGTTCGTAATAGGTTTGCTGTAAAAAAAGTTCATGGCTATGATTAATTAAAATTATATATTTTTTTGCTTGTCTATACTACGAATAGAAAGCATGCGCACTCTCTCATATTTTAAAGACACTCTTTTCTCAGACGCTAAAACAAAAGATACACAGGAGACGTAAAACAGTACAACAAAACTTCAATACATATCCATTTCCAATTTAAAACTAGCGCAAATGTTAAATAGTGTATAATAAATGTAGGTAGAGTACACAAAACAGAATCGACTCCATAGTTCGAAATGTGAACAAAACTACAATAACACAAAAACTAATTCTAATTAAACTGGCTTACGTTAGATACTTGCACAATGATTGGTTGATTGATTGAGAAGTCGGCTATAAATAGACACAGAAAAAACGATCGAACGTCGCTTTTTTCCGCCGAAACTATATTCAATCATCATAATATTTCTGAGATTTGATGTCAGGGAATAAGAAAGGAAGCTAGCTCTCATCTATAGTGGAACTACCTATACTTAAAGGTAGCAAATTATTAAATAAAAAAGTTACTCAAAAAGCACTTACACACCAATTAAAATCAGGGTAACTGAACTGACAGTGTAGAACATTGTAGAATCAGAAATAGTACTGACGCAGTCACGCCTTGCTTTTTTATAATATACTCGTTGTGCGGTGTACATGTGATTCAAGTATGTGTGTATTTAAAGATTACTTATCTATTATGTATGTATTTAAAGATTACTTATCTATTATGTATGTACTTGAGAATTATTTTTACGAAACACTGTGCTTCTACAGTTCTGACGTCTATTGATAATCAAGGCTAGACCAGCGCAGTAACTTAGTGCTGGGTATCCTGCGTTATCTAATAATATACCTAATTAACATGTGTATGCATATTCATTAAAGTAATTGGCAGAGCAGAGATAATTTAAAATTCAAATCCTAAGTAAGTGCGATGTGCGCTCAGGATCATACCCATTTCCAAAAAAATTTAAAAAAAAAACTTTTTATACATCTCGTTGGAATAAGTTTTAATTTTTCAACTCCGGTTAAACAAAAGCTTGATAAAACGGAATATAAATGATCTTAAATCACTTTATTATTTCGTCTTTGTAAAAACACATGTTGATTAATTGAAATATAAAATATCAGTCCGTCAATTCAGTTTCATAGAGACACCCCTGTCTCAATTCCTTGGAAGTCTATTTCTAGAATAATAATACTTGTCATAAATTTCTTCCCAAAATTTTGAAGTCTTCTCGTAAGGGTAGTCGATCATCTTAGGTTCAACGCCTATATCGAGTAGGCGAGGGTTTTCGTAATTCATTGGATCCCAGTCAAGTGGTTGTCGGTGAGTTGGATTTCTGTAAATAAATTAAAAAAATTACTCATTAATAAAATACACTATTTTTAATGCTTAACAAAAGAGATCATTTAGGTTGCCCTTTATATTATTAATGTCCGTCAGCTAAGTAAATCTTTTGTCACCCTCTCACTCTAGCAAGTCCGACCATCGTAAATGATATAGAAATCTCATTTTAATGCAAACTCACAAATGTATCACGAAGTTGACCCAAAATCGTACCAAAAGGTCTTGGACAAGGCCGTCTTCTTTATCCAGATTTCGCCCAGAAAATAGATATGCAAGTTCATCTGAATGAGCGGCTCCGCTTTTCTGGATTCCAGGTTCTTTTTGAACGCCGACTTCTCCAAGGTGTGAAAACGTGTAGAAGTAGACAAGGGATGACACCGCGGCGTGATAACTGGCACTTCGATAAACATGGCTTAAAAAGTATACGTCCCTAAAACACATAAATATAAATAGAATAATGTTTTCATCACTTCTTATCGCATCAGTTATTAAGGATAACTTTTAATGTTTATACTGTATCTTGTAATATGGCTATTTTTGTTTTTACATAACACGCTAAATGAAAGTATTTCAAAGATATATGTGTAACTTTTACCTGTGGTAAGCCAGCAGAGCAGTCATTGTACGATTTCTTCTGAAGTAAATGTCCTCGATTTGTCGAGAAACTTGATTCATTTCTCTACTATTTAAAAATTGCAACTCGTATGGCAGTAAAAAGCTAATATCTTTAGTTAATTTATTAATAACCTTAAACTCCTTTAGTAGTGATGAGAATATATACGCTTCATCACTATTGTAGCCGATTATCATTGGAACAGATTTAGACTTCTTTGTCACGAACAAATCGTAAGGCGTCTCCAAGAAAAACCGCTCCTCATTCTTCAGTGGTTCTTCCAGACAAAGGCCAAAAGAGAAATATGGCGTGTTCGATTCACTTGATTTAATAAATAATTCTTCCATTGTGGCATTTAAAAAAACATCGACATAATCTCGTTTTTTGTCTAAACGCTCTCCGATAACTTTGGCCCTGTCTTTGGCATCATAGTTGAAAGCCCACGGAGCTAATATGCTGCCGCTTTGCAATATAACACCGTGGAACAGTCCTTCAGCCATTGGGGTAAGTGTTAATGCTTCCACCATGGCAGCTCCAAAACCCTGGCCCGCGACGACAACTCTTGCCGGGTTTCCTTTGAAAGCAATTATGTTGTCTCTGACCCAGTGTAATGCTGCTATAACGTCTTTTGCGCCTGCGTTTCCTGGTATATCTCTTTCGTAGCATAAGAATCCAGGGGCGCCTAACCTAAAAAATGACGTTTTCAAAGGTATCAACGGCCATTTTACCGTGACGCACTATCTTCCGGCTTGTTTCTCAGGAACCAGAAGAGGAATTAATCATTAAATTTTCTGGCGGAAATAATCATAAAAAAATTTAACCTTCTAGATAAACGTTATCAAAACATACAGCCAAAATTCGTCACTCATCAAAACCAATAGGTACGCAACTTCCTGTTGATCTAGAATCATGAACTTTGGCAAGGAACAAGAACTTCTAGCACAAGTAAGGAGAAAAAGGATTTTGTACCTGAAAAGGTCATTTTTTATCACGCCAAGAGCGAACGGTCGGTTTCGCTCCATAATTTCAGGCGAGAAAGTGCTACTTTCTCCCCATTTAAAAATTGTGATGAATTAGTAAGGGTGCATTGATTCATGTTTTAGCACTTGACTTTGATGTATATAATAAATATATAATTGGTAGTTTACATTTTTTGTTAATTTTCATTAGCGTTTTTTTATAGAAAGTTCGTACCTCCAGCTTAATTTTTAATAGGTAGTGATCGGGTGTTTTTTTTATTTTTATTGCTTTAGTGGATAGACGAGCTCACGGCCCACCTGTGTTAATTGGTTACCGGAGCCCATAAACATCTACAACGTAAATGCCGCCACCTAACTTGAGATATAAGTTCTAAGATCTCAGTCTTTACAGTACGATGTTTGTAATGCGCGTCAGTAACGCTAGCGCTATATCTGAGCAGGGCACTCGCGTTCCGTTACCTCATGCCATAACCTGTAAGTACTGGTGACTTACGGTTCCGTAGCCTTGTATACGAGGAACTGATATCCCTAAAAACCCTTAAGGTGATATTTTAACACGCACTTTTAAGTTACTTAATTACCACTGAAAGTGGGCGATCTTCCTACCTACGTAAATCCCACGTAAATTATACTCCGCCCTTGCATCTCAAAGGTAGACCATGTCAATCATGTTGTAGCGTTTATGGACTCCGGTAACCGCTTGACCAGACGCGATACCAAACCCTGGTGAGCTGGTGAAGACATTTACTTTATAAAACAAATAAAACTATTTTTTTTTTTTTTAATATTTACTAACAATCACGCCACGTTAACTGGTCCCGTGATAAGTTCGTAAAGAACTTGTGTTACAGGTACCAGATAACGGATATAAATGTAAGATTTTTATTATACACATACATATATTTAATACACATCCATAAGAATCCATTCCCTCCCTGGAAAAGACATTTATATTTATCATACAAATATCTTTCCTTGGCGGGATTCGAACCCGCGACCCCCTTGTGTAGTGACCCTGTCACTTACCACTACACCAGATGTTTTCTGAAAGTGACGTCATCTGTACATGATACATGAGATCACAAACTGTGATTTCATGCACACACTTACCTGTGACGCACAATGACTACAATAACTCCCTTCTTGACCAGTTGTCCAGAGTGATAACTTCCGTCTGAACCTGTGACCCAGACTAGTACAGGCCACGTTGGAGCAGCCGACGTGGGCACGTTGACGTCGAGCTGCAGACACTCCTCGGCGGCGGAAGTTGTTGAACAGCGAGATTCGTGGAACTCTCGTATGTTAGGCCAAACGGGAGCTATGCCGGCTTGCTATAATAGTTGTCAAAATATGATCGAGCTTGTGACTAGGATTAATACATTTTCCTCAACTCGTACTGATGTTTTTTTTTAATTGCTTAGATGGGTGGACGAGCTCACAGCCCCTGGTGTTAAGTGGTTACTGGAGCCCGTCACCCACCTTGAGATATAAGTTCTAAGGTATCAAGTATAGTTACAACGGCTGCCCCACCCTTCAAACCGAAACGCATTACTGCTTCACGGTAGAAATAGGCGGGGTGGTGGTACCTACCCGCACGGACTCACAAGAGGACCTACCACCAGTATGTCCACTGTCGAGTAGTCAACACGTCATATGGTTTCACTGATACAATGTGTCATCTATGTGACAAATGTGACAAGTCTCCGTTTTAATACAAAAAAAAAACCTTAACCGACATCACCGATGTAAATGTATCAAATAATTTCGAATCAGTGCACAAAGAATAAATTCCCTCAACCCCCAAAATTTGTAGTTATGATATAAGTCATTCTGCAGTAGTACCCAAGTCGTAAGGTCCACAAAATAAATTTTATGAATTCAAAAATGAATACAGTTTGTATAAGTCCGTAGTACTAAAATGATATTTAAGACCTCACCTTAAATCTCCCCTTAAGCATCAGAGATCCATAAGGTATACCGCCATACGTCACGTAACCATCTCTGACGCGTCCCCGTATCTTCCCCTGAGCTATACTGATTACATTCTGTTCTGTTCCAGGTATTAGGAACAGCATCACCAGACCCAGTCTTATCATAACCGGTAACGTAAATACCACGATTTATATATGTATGCATATAACTATATATCGGCGCTTGAATGGCAAACGTGACTAAGCGACAATGCGTGAACTTTACAGTAGACCAATTTAAAGTTGAAATACCTGAAAACAAAATTTATTTTAACAAATCCATCTGTAGTAGAATCAGCTAGATTCTAGTGTAGCTGTAGGATTGAAATGATTTTAATAGACCTAGAAATATATTTTTTTGCGCATCGAATATGGTTTATTGCCTATCATTTATGTACAAATCAGTTATTGCCGCTTAGTCACTTTTGCCTTTCAAGTGTCGATATATATATTTATAGCAATGTCACTGAAATGTTTAAGAATTAAAATGCCGTTTTCCGTTTATTTTCTAATTAAGTAATTCAAATGATGTTTCTAATTTCTTGGTAAGTCCAAGGAGTTTTAATTTAATTTGTAATTAAGAATTTTAGTTTCGTAATTGTTCTATTTTTCGACGTTCATACGGATTCGCGTTCATAATTTACAATCGAATAAAATTCATTTTACTGTTTAATATCACGTCCATTATTTTCTTTTTTCTTTTTCCGACGGTTCGAATGCATTACAAGTTTCATGGTCACGGATAACTAAGTTATTCTAGAACGGACTGCGTCTCAGTGTGAAAGATAAGAGTAAAATAAATAATAAATAAATATTTACTAACAATCAAGCCACGTTAACTGGTCCCGTGGTAAGTTCGTAAAGAACTTGTGTTACAGGTACCAGGTAACGGAAATAAATGTAAGATTTTTATTATACACATACACATACACATATTTAAAATACATCCATAACCCTGGAAAAGACATTTCATATTAATTTATGATACAAATATCTTCCCTTGGCGGGATTCGAACCCGCGACACCCTTGTGTAGTGACAATGTCACTAAGGGTCGATTCGACCAAACAAGAGTAAATCTTATTCTTAGAATAACTCGTCAGTTAATCGAGAGTAAATCAATTTTACGTTTTACCATCTACAATTCTAAGAATAGTGGGCCTATTCGGGAATTGTTACTATACCGCCGTTTCGCACGGAATAACGGAGCTATTCCTAGAATAAAGTAATGGCGTCAGTCAGTCCAACATCTGATCTCTGTCATTTCATAAATATTTATTCTGTTTTAATTTCAAGTCAACGCAATGCACTAAATTATTATTAATAGTCTGGCATTGTATAATGCAACGTTTAAACGAAAAAAGATAAAACCACACGACAAAACTTGACAATTCCCTCAAACAAACAACAAATAAAAATAATACGTTTGACAGCTGGATATCTTTCACAACAGCTACTTTTTCACACTAAAATACGGCAAAATCGAGTTGAAGATTTGTATGTTCTTACACTATGCCGTTGAACAACAACATTTATTTGCCGGATTTTATTTTTGTTCACCATTCACTCTGCTATTCGCGTATTGTTATTCCTAGCACAAGTATACGTGGAAAAACGACTATGGATTTACTCGAGATTAAAATCATGGAATAGGTTATTCCTCGTATAGTTACTCGAGTATAAATTTAAGTTTGGTCGAATCCACCCTTACCACTACACCAGACGGCCGTTGAAAGACAAAATATTTCGGATAGATTTATAAAAGACATTGTAGACATTAACAACAACCGAATGCTCAAGTCTCCAGTGTGCTTAGCGCGAGTTTTTTTACGTTTTCGATAATGTATAAGTTAGCTGAAATTTGTATGGAGTTGGAACGTTTTCCTACGTTTGCGCTAGGGGTGCTGTTCCAACTCCATACAAATTTCAGCTAACTTATACATTATCGAGAACGTAACAAAAATTCGTACGAACCACACAGTTTTTCAATATTCTCTGGACAACTGTGCAAATTTTAACAAAATTCAACAATGTCTATATATAAAAATGAATTGCTGTTCGTTAGTCTCGTTAAAACTCGAGAACGGCTAAACCGATTTGGCTAATTTTGGTCTTGAATTATTTGTGGAAGTCCAGAGAAGGTTTAAAAGGTAGATAAATATGAAAATGCTCGGAGTTAAATAAAAATAACAATTTTGTTTTTCCTTTGATGTGTCCGCCGTCGGACGGATTCCTTTTGTTTGTTTTAAGTTTATTTTATACAAAAGTTTAGGTATTTTATTTATAGATTAAGGCTCTACGAAGTCTGCCGGGTCAGCTAGTATTTCATAAAATTATTTGCTATAGAGAACTGGTTGATTCCACGTGTGGTGCTTGTGGTTATGATTAGTGCATGGAAAATACCCAAGCTCAGATGGATGGGCCTTGTCTAACCACCTTTCGTGCTGCAACTTTGTAATTAAAGCTGCATTTACGGTTTAATCTAATGTTTATTATCGCATTATTATTTCATTATTTCCGACGCTTCGAAGTTGTTTTAAGTGTTCGGAACTGCTCACTGTACGATTTTAAGGTTCGGTATTACGAGTCGACGGTAGTTAGCGCAATATTCTAATGTCGACGAATGACAACTTAGTCCTCTGTCACCACGGAACACTGTCAATTATTCTAAACATTTCAACAAAAGAAATTAATAAACACACGACTCTTAATCTACAATTACTCTACAGCTCGCGAACATCGAAGAAAATGTTTAAATATTGTATTAATTTAAAACAATGTTTGGACGTTATTTGGATAGTAATATTAGGCGGCAACAGAAACCGACATATTTCTTTATATATTACTTCATAACGAGTTAATAAACTTGTATTTAGGCACAGATGGCAGTAATTCTATTAATACACTGCATAAATAATTAATATAGTGCTAATAATGTTAGCTTTGTAATTTATTTTAACGCTATCCAAGTGGAATATTTCAAAATTAAATGTTTTTTTAATAATACATATACTTACATTAAATTAATAAATAAATTTTGCGTGCTGTTTACAGTACAAAGGCTCAAATGAAAGTGCGTTAAAAGTTTATCGGAGTTGAATTGGTGCATCGCTTTGAACACACAAACATAACGTGTGCTATTAATGTTACATTCATATAGAATAGCATGGATGCTCCACGCGATAGGGAATCGGACAATTATTCAGAAAGTTTTTGAAATAACTCATAGTTAATATCAGATATAAGGGAAGTGTTAATCCAACAGGAGATAGATTTCGGTGCGAGTTATTTGGTATCATTGTTTACCGAGGGTTTTGGAATAACTAACACGATACAAAATAACAAATCACCATAATAAATAGTAATCGATTTAGATTTCGGCTGGTGAATTGTCGCATTTTGTACTAAACGAACTGGAGTGCGTAAACTTCTTAAAGCTGCTTTTAGACTAAGCTATACTATAGTGGCATTTAGTATAGCAGCGTATACTTAGTTATATATAGTACAGTACAGTTTTACTGGTTGTGTCCGCGCGGATAGGTACCACCGCCCTGCCTATTTCTGCCGTGAAGCAGTAATGCGTTTCGGCTTGAAGGATGGGGCAGCCTTTGTAACTATACTGAGATCTTAGAACTTATATCTCAAGGTGGGTGGCGCATTTACGTTGTAGATGTCTATGGGCTCCAGTAACCACTTAACACCAGGTATGTGAGCTCGTTTTAAGTTATAAAAGCCACCGATTTAAGTTATAAAAAATAAAAAAAAAATCTGTAGAACGCCCCTGGCATTGGTAATGTTCTTGAGGGCCACTAATCACTTATCATCAGGTGCGCCGCACAGTCGCCTATCTACTAAGCTAACAAAAAATCATTAGTGATACAAAATAGCTAAAAATAAAAAGCCACATTCATCAGTCTCCATATTTTTTATTAATTATCACATAATATTATATGATACATGTATGTATGTAGGTAATTGCAACACGTTTTGTATAACACACAAAAACACTTGTGATATTCACTATTGCAGTGTTCGTCTATTGTTGGAACACAATGGGAAATAAAAAAGTTACAGAATAATTTGCTTCATTTTCCGGATTCTCAACAGATTTGAAATAACGAGTTTTATTGGTTCACCAGTTTTATCGTAGGTAATTTGTGTTAGTTTAGATGCCGCGGATATTTTTGAGAATTAACGCAATCCTTGGATGTATACGTTTCTTTTGATTAAATTTCTGTCACTCTCATTAATTAACTAGAAAGACTGGACTTATCCAAAAAAGTATGTTGACTAATTCAGACAGAAATTTGAAAATTTATTATAAATTGATATAAGAATATGGTGCGCTGTAACGCATGCTCATAAGGATGCTAAGAAATATAACTAAACGTTGTTAAAACTTGTGTTAATTCCATATGTTAACATAGGTATTCCTTCCGTTTCTTCTCGTGTAATTAAGATGATAAACAATCTAGATGGTAAAATAATACCTTTTGTCAGTAGTTAGTTACACGTGGAGCACAATATTATGGAAATTATGAAATAAGTCCTTCGATATAATATTAAAAATTATGTATATTATGTTCCAACAATGAACATAATAGACTCATCTACATATAATACATATTAACAAAACATTTCTCTCAAAACTGACATCTGTGTTCCGCATTTATAATGTCAATATTTATAAAAATATATTCCGGTGTCTTATTCTACGTAAGTAAATAGAGATCGAAGTTTATATGAATAAAATATTTATAATGTGGGCAAGTTTTAAGTCTACATGAACGTTATGGGCTTAAAGATACAATTTGTGATTATTTAAAATTAAAACTAACCATCTAATCAGTCACCAAGTTTCAATAATCCTAAAATGTTTACTCAATTATTTACTTTTTGAATTTTCTCGTGAGTTCAAATTGTTGAATGTAGTCCAGATCTTTAGAAACGTCTTCGAAGATTAGCGAAGCTTAACTAATCAACATCAAATGAGGAGTTACTTCATAGATCTTCATAGGCTGTTACTAACGTGGGATTCGTTCTGACGATTCATATCTTTGAATACAAATGTCTTTTCACAAGTTCAATTTTGAAAATTTACATTGTGCCGTCTTTGAGTTCTGTATGGTGGATCCTGACATCGGACAGCCCGTGATGTTGTCTACTCTCTTTTTCCTTCTCAATCGTTTCACTCTCGGCAGAGTGGTCGTGATCGTCATGTGCTGTTGGGCAGACTGACGCGTCACACGATCTCCCGTCATCTCTTCCTACTCTACATCGCCAGGATACATATAACCCGAGATTTAATGATCCAAAGTAAATTAAAAGTCGACATGTATCCATCAGTATGTAAGTAATCAAGTTTAAAAGGGTCACAGCTGATTTTCCAATTGTCAGATAAAATAAATCCATTAATTATGAAGGTTGAAAACCTGACTGGATTCGAAACGAAACAGTTGAAGCCACAATCGCTTGCATTGATGCTTGCATACTACGGACATAGAATATATTTGTCGGCAGTCAAATGATAGATGAGTTGGTTACATTCTACCCCGCGAACAACGAAAAGTCGTATCGTTATTTATTTTATTACCCTTGTAGGCAGACGAGCATACGGCCCACCTGATGGTGAGTAGTTACTGTTGCTCATGGACGTCAGTAATGCCAGAGTCACAGCCAAACCGCTGCCCACCATTGAGTATTCTACCTACCTATCTATCACCATACTACCCTAAAAATTTGAGTTTACTTAAGTCTGCTTTCACCTCCGTTATGGATCTTATCGAAGAAATTCTTCATTTCGAGTTGTTCTTTGGTAAGACTAGTTTGGTGGCATAAGTTGGGTGTAATAATGTCTTGGTATTGTAGTTCCCGCGGTGTAACTGGTGGCCACGCTGTGGTTTCATCGCACATAGGAGCACTGGAATTATAATTATTGGTTCAAATCGTAAATTTAAAAAACAAAACGCTAAACATTTATATTGAAAATCAAAAATCAGACAAACAGAAGTACTTATGATTTCACATTTCTATATTATATAGCAAAAATGTCGTATGAACAAATAATTGACTCCTTGCAGCGTAGATGATAGGAGGGACATGAGCATAGTTACACAGAGAATACATTCCACGAACATTAGATAAAAACATATCTGTTTTTAGTCACCTAGAAATTTATACTAAATTCGTGACACTAAAACCAAATCATAAGCGATAAGACCAGTGATGGCATTTAGTCTTATTGATTTCACTGCTTGAGTTTTGACCATTAATTTAAGTTATTATGAAGAAGGAGTAGAAAATGTTGATATACTTCTTGAGACAGAATAAATCATTCCATCTCAAGATTGATTCTTCAGACAGACTTGTCCCTGCGTAGTTTAGGCTTATAGCATTCGTGTAACAAAAATCACACGCGCATTGCTTACAAATTGCGTAACTACAGGTGGAACTCATTCTGAAGCCGCTCGGGTATGTATCACCACCGTCCTGCCTATTTCGACTATGAGGCAGTTGTACTATAAATTGCTTGAACTTACGGTTCTCTGCCGATAGTGACCTTGTCTGTAGTCTCCGGTAATCACTTAACACCAGATGGACTATGAGCCCGTTAGTTACTGTAAGTGGCCAGTGTTGAAGTGCGTCTGACTTAACCAGTAGCACTCCTGACAAGGCTTGCATGTACAGCTAGCAAGCCGGCGCGAATCATCAAGCATCGTGTATAATTTAATTACCTGCATCGCATAAAGTTTGTGACGAACGTCGTCATCCAATATTTCATTTCATCGTCTGCTTTTTGTGATGAACTAGTCCCTGACGCAGAATTCACTTTCAGCACGTATGTCAAGTCGTCCGCGTGTCCGGCACCGTTGAAATGCAAATGAAAGGCTTGCTTGAACACGCTGTAACCGTCGTAAGAGAACTGGTACAGAAATACCGGAGCATCACCTGCCGTAGATCTCTTCTCGGCCAAATTCAAGGCTGGGTACTTGTAGTAACTATCGGTACACATATTGATAAAGCCCTCCAGATCTACGCTACCATTGAAGTATCTTTGGCTGATTTGATTCGAGACCAAAGCAATCGTCTCAGGAGTCGAGGAGTACAGTAGATTGGAAGGAACTAAGATTGCTGGATTTTCATTGATCTTAGATACTATATCGATCTGTTCAAATCTACGCTGGAACATATGGCATTCAGAATTCGTGAAACCTATAATCAAGGGTATGTCTTTACCGCGGCCTTGCTGGACCAGAATATTTGGATCTTCATCTAATATAGTGGTTATTCCGGGATGCGGTGTTTCCACCACTGGGAAAAAAGTGGTAAGGCCGATTTGATCAATCAATATTCTGTTGGCTTCATTCAGTTTTTCAACCGGCATGGCGACGAGTTTCTCGTGTATCTCATCAGGATTAGTTGAGTTGACGCCAAGGATGGAAAACAAGAGTTTGTTGATGGACTGGGAGAAGATAGGAGATGTTGTAAAGAAAGTGGACGTTCCAGCGCCGCTCATCAATATAGCCCTGAAACAATTACCTGATTAATTTGATTAGATTCGAAACATTAAATATAACTATTTCTGTCGCAAAGCTGTGATAATGCGTTCCGGTTAGAAAGGTAGGACAACCTTTGCACAATACAATTGAGATTTCAACCTCATGTCTCATTTGTGATGCATGCCAGCTGCTGTGTCTACACACCGCCATCGTGAACTTGTTCAACCATTTAGGTAATACAAGGTAATGCAAATCGTACGTAAATCTTTAAGAAAAAGTGATTCTTTAAAATAAAACTATGCTATAAAAAATTGGAGCAGAAATAATCATTATGATATTATTATTTATTTCAGTAAACTAAATGTTATTTTATTATTTTTATAGAAAGTCCTGCGACTGGAGAAACTAGGAAGAAAAATCATATTTTAAGTTCATACAATTTAACGAACGAAAAAGTTCCGGTTCCCGAGTTCGCATTCCGTGTCATCGCCACTGGGTATACTCAAAACTGATTCACGGAGTGAATAGCACCCACTAAGGGACGATTTTGAGTAGAATTCGGCTTTATAAAGTATAGTATTATTGTAACGATTATTCGCTAGATAACGTATACGAGTATAGACAGTATATGTGTTTTTTTAAACGTATTGACTACTGTTTGTCCTCTCCCTTACATCTGATCATTACATGGCGTTACTACTGCATGCGTTTTTTCCAACAAAACGCTGCTAACAAAGTTTTCACTTCAAAAACAGTCCCCTGAAATATTTGTTTTTGTTGTTGTCTAAACATGAAATAGAACCTAAAAATGGGTCTATGAATGAGAACGCATAATACCTTGAAACTAAGCCTTCAGTGGCCTTGGATAAGGTGAGAAGGTGAGCAGCAGCGGCCCCAGCGCTCTGGCCCGCTAAGGTCACGTTGTCAGGATTACCTCCAAAGGCCCTGGCGTTTCTCTTCACCCAACGGAGCAGAGTCACCATGTCCCTAAGACCATTGTTTCCGGGGACTTTAGGAGTATCCAACGAGAAAAATCCAAAGAAATTCAACCTGAAATTTAATGTTTTTTTTTTGTCAAAATGTGAACGTAAATTGCCGCGTGAGCTCAGCGGACCTTTTCAAATTCAGTCTTCTAACTTAAATGTCGTCTAAACATACTTTTTAAACGTGTTATCCGGTTCCACAAAGAGCCAAGATCCTAAGAAGAATATGCGTTGGAATGTTGTAATCCCATTTAATTAAACTTTGTACAGTTTCAGGGAACTTTAGTTAGAAGAATCTAGAAATATAATGTACGGTTTCGAGGAACAATGGGCGCCTTCGTCGTGTAGGTTTGTGCAACGCAGAGTGCACGTACTTTTGCTTAGCTCATTGAATTAAAGTCGTTTTCCATGCTTGTTAGCGTAGTTTATCTCTGTTTTAGCTTCAGTCTGACTATGGGCTGTCTCACACATCTCAGGGTAATTCATCATCAAATAAATATTACCTGTAGTTAAAAGTGATGACAACAACGTTTCTTGTGACAAGATACTCCGGTCCATATAGGTCAGCATCACCAGATCCAAACGCGAAGCCACCTCCGTGAATAAAGACTAATATTGGAAGACCAGGCTTCGTAGGCGTCTCACCAGCTGCCGGCAGGGCGTACAAAGGCACATGTATATTGGCGTAGATGCATGCCTCATTCATGCCGTGAGGTTTCATCAGACTTCCATAAAGAACGTCTGTCTGGTAGCAAACTGGACCTTCCTCGGTGGCATCTAGGTAGTCGGTCCATGGCTCTGCTGGTTGTAATTCCTGTAAATATTGTAAAAAGCTTTGCGTAAAGACTCATCGAATCATCATCATCTTTGGTGAAAGACGATTAATGTGCGTAAATAAATTTATTACTGCAGCACCCACCACCGGCAGAGCTCGTCCTCACTTCTTGAAAGCATTGCGTTCCATTGTGCACCTAATGCTCCATCACATGTCTTCTTCAAATGATGTTTAAAGTGTTCTTAACGTAAGACACTGGCTTTGTTTTATCAGGCTGTTTTTACAGGCTGGACAAACAGCCTGGTAACATCAGGTATCAGGCTGTTTGTCCAAAAAACAGACGGCAATGTAGAGATAATTTAATTGTACATACAGAACTTAATAAAGAAACCAGTGTGGCATGTGTGAGTCTGCACTATCCAGGTTGCCACGGCCTTGCTGCCTAATGGCCACAGGGCAGTCATGCATTCCGGCTCGATAGATAGGTTATTCGTAATTCTGATTGAGTTGAAACATTATCCCATCTGCCGATCCACTTTTATACTCCGGCGTCCACTAAGCAAGAGGCGGTCCGCGAGGTCGTCTACGAAATTTCGTTAAAAATATTACCTTAAATCGAAGTTCTCCGACTGGTTGCTTGGCATAAGGCACTCCCCGGAAACTGGCGTATAAAGTGCTTGCTTCCGCCCGGCGACTACGGCCACACACCCAGCCTGACTCCGTCTGCGCGACCACATTGCACGACGAGGGCGGCGACGCTGCTGGGCTTGAATATGCCCTTACTAAGCCCACTGGAATTTATAAAGAATCCTAAGCAGGGGAATAGTACCACTATAAATACGCGTAATTTCAAGATTCGAGTTAGTTATACCTGTGGGAATAATATGTCGACAGTGTTTTCCGATCGAGGCCCTTCAAACGAGGCTTAACGGGTATTTAGCAGAAGGCAGCGGCTTAAGAGTGCCTTTAGCCAAATTGTCGAAGACTTCTTCTTTGTCTCCACTTTACCCTACTAGATGGTACAGCGATTTTTTCTATTCCATTCTTTTCTACCAGCTGTCATCTCAACACTCACTCCTCTGTCTCTCATATCTCCCCTCTACGCATTACATGTCCATACCACGCTAACCGTAGAAACTGCCAAACGTAGCCGAACTGTCGAAGACAGATTATTGACTATCTGTCAGAATAATCACAGTAGGAATATTTTTATATAGTGCGCTTGTGTTTTTGTCGGGGTGTATTATGTGTGGGTGTGCATTTATGGATAGGCTAAGGTCCATAATACACAAATCAGAAATATGTGGTGCAAACTTCCCTCATATTGTGAAAATAATTAATCCTAAATATTAAAAATTAAACTGCCACAATGGCAGGTTCACACAAAAAAAAAGAAAAACAGATTCACACAACACTTTAGCAGAATCCATGGAAATATAATTATTCATGAGATATAGGTAGGTACGTTTCAAATTATTCATTTCATAATGAAGGTCTTAGATTAATATATAATAGTTTCTGGTTTTAATAAATATAATACATTAAATTTAATTACATTCTCGGTCAAAACAGGTCATCGTAATAATATACTTGACATGTTAAGACGCCAGATGTTTTATAACATATGAAACGGTTTTAAAAAAAATCGCATATGTCGTTAGATAAAACATCTTCAGTGTGACCTTAGTACGTCTTTTTATTACTCAAAAAGATATTGGGTTTATTAATACGCTTTTATTAGCTTCAGACGTATGTATGTTAGTATGTAACGGAATCTTTGAACATGACTTTCACCCCCTTCAAGACGTCAGATTAACTCGAAATTTGGTATTCTTATTAAGGACCGATGGCAATTCAATTAAAAAATATATATAGAAAAAATTGAAATTCAACAAAAAAATGAAAAATAAATAATAGTTTAAAAAAACTAACAAAATACGCTATTATAGAAAATGCAACTAAAAAATAGAAAATAAATTTTAATAAAATTGAATTAAAAATAGTGTAAGAAAAAGTGATTTAATTGTAAAAAAAGTGAGTAAAAAAAAGTTTTTTTTTAACTATTATTTAATAACTAATATTATGTCAGGCGAGAAGAAGAGCTCAGGGGCAAAAAGATCGTAGTAATAACGGTACCAACTCGGGATTAGTGTCGGAATAACACACTTTCATTCAAAAAAAAAACCCAAACAAACAGTTTTCATTCATTTCAAGCATTCTGTTTGAAGTTGTTTTGTTTGGCACTAGAAGAACTGGAAGGAGTAAGAATAAATTGAAAGGGAGAAGGCTATTGCGAGGATAAATCAGACCATTCAGGATACCAGCTAAAGGTATACCCACTTCCTCTGATAACTTATCAATGTCTGACCCACAAACCTCTCTTATCTTTGTCATAAAAACAAATCATGATTGAAACCTGTAGCAATATCGTTGTGTCAGAACAGGCTTGAAAAACTATTTAAAAAAAGTATTATAACAAATCGCCCTACGCTCTATTCGGCCTTTACAAAAAACTGTGTAGGTACAAGATTTCCTGTGTATCTTTTTTTGAATACCAAATTATTCTCAGTGAACGTGTTTTCGTCTCGTATAAAAACAAAATTTGTATTTATGAATAAATTATAATATTTTACAAGGAAGACGACTGCGTGATCCACCGCGTGCGTGTACGTAATTTATAGCGGTGTTTTTTTTTGTCCTTAGTTCTTGTTGATAAACTAGCAAAGTGACATCCACGCGACGTTTAAAAAAAATATGAAAATGATTTTTTTTTATTTCTTAGCTGGGTGGACGAGCTCACAGCCCACCTGGTGTTAAGTGATTACTGGAGCCCGTAGACATCTACGAGGTAAATGCGCACCCACCTTGAGACATAAGTTCTAAGGTCTCAGTATAGTTACGACGGCTGCCCCACCCTTCAAACCGAAACGCATTACTGCTTCACGGCAGAAATAGGCAGGACGGTGGTACCCACCCGCGCGGACTCACAAGAGGTCCTAACACCAGTAATTACGCAAATTATAATTTTGCGGGTTTCATTTTTATTACACGATGTTATTCCTTCACCGTGGAAGTCAATCGTGAACATTTGTTGAGTACGTATTTCATTAGAAAAATTGGTACCCGCCTGAGATTCGAACATCGGTGCATCGCTCAACACGAATGCACTGGACGTCTTATCCGTTAGGCCACGACGACTTCACGCAACGTTAAAAAAAATTATGAAAATGATCCGAAGATGCCAACATCCTTCGCTTATATTGTAACTTAAGATACGTTGCTCATGTTGTGGTATGAGCCTCGGTGACTGCTCAACCTGCACGTCAACAAAGAACCGTAATCTGGTTGGTCGTATAGGGTATTGTAAGTCCGCACAGGTTCCTATGAACATTTGCCTATTTCTAACGCGAACTACTAATGCTTTCCGGTTTTAAGCATAGCACTGCTGTTATTCAATACTATTACAAGTTGCATATGATGTCTAGGGACAACGGCAACTACTGAACACGAGGTGGGCCGTGTACTCGATCACCCGTCCGTGAAAACAGAGACTCCACTAAATTCCTTTACACATATAACACCAGATAATTGCCGGTGTCTGGTTGGATTATTAAAACTGTAGTTATTTATTTTAATCAGTTTCGTTTATCTCAAAGGATTGCGTGGTCGATATAAACTGCAAAACTAAAAACTTAAGCACGGAACTTGCTCGTATCCTTTCGGCAACTTGGCTATGTCTTGGCATTGACTATGCACAGATACCTAATTGTATAAATATGATATGGTAAGTTTGTTTTTATTGCCCTTGTAGACAGACGAGCACACGACCCCCCTGATAGTGAGCGGTTACCGTCGCCCATGGACTTCAGTAATGCCAGGGGCAGAGTCAAGCCGCTGCCTAGCGAAAGTTGCAGGATCTCCATTCAAGGGTAACGGTTACGGTTAGATTATAACACTTTGCCTTTCGTTTCTATGCGTAAACTAAAAATAACAATTTCAGATATTTTTTTCCAAGAAAGGAACCCTAACAAACAATACGGTGTAGTACATTATTACATAGAAACAACTATTTTGAATAGATCTTTGTATAGGGTTGCTTCGCACAACTTTGAGTATTCTTTGCGATACACCAATATAAAATCAAAACAAAATGCAAAACATTAAATACAAAAAGCATTAGTGATCTCATCGATGTTAACAATTTCATCGTCAATGATTATATCAATAATTTAGCATATTTCTTCCCGTCCGAGCGTAGCTGAATTGCCCCTCTTGGGGTACTAACGATTAGACGGAATAAAAAAAATCATTAACAAAATTTTAATGTGTTTTAGATGCAAAATCAAGATACTTCAGAACAGCAACTTCTGAAAGTTTCATCATATCATCTTGTGATTATCTCAAGTACTTTATGAATTATTTAGTGTTTTATCGAACGCGAACCGTAAAAATGTGCCAGGTGAGTTAGAAAATTTAAAAATAAATAAGTAATAAAATTAAATAAACCTAAAGTGTCAACCCTATTTCGGCTAACACGTGTACGACAAGGTCACCATGTAGCCTATTTTGGAGGTCACTTTTTATTGACGTACGAACAAACACGTTCTTCAACGTCAAATAGGGTCTATAGATATATTTAGCTATGTCAGTACTACTGTTCACATAGTTCTGTGGGGTTCGTTACCCTCAAGTGGTATGTTTGTTTGTCCATCACCACCGAAGCACGCAAAACTGCGGTCTGAATAATATCGATATAACCACTACACTCCAGCTCAAGTTGAAACGCGTGGCTCTATCCCCAATAATAACCTATAGCAAATAAGCTACGTAATATTTTCTTTACCTTATTTTGACTCAATCTCTTCCGCCAGTTATTATTTGTAAATACTTATCTCAGGTTTTAGAATTTCTGTGGGTAAGTGGAATGACCATGGGCAGGTGTTTTGATGTAAATTTGCAAGCTATAACTATTACACCCTTAAGAAACAGTGATTAATGACTCCACATATAGTACTATCGCGTCCGAGTTCGATTCCCGTTAGGAGTCAGCATATTAGAGGTAGTATTTAGTATTCGAAGTTTGTGTTTCCTGTACCTTTGACTGCCCTTTGAACTCTGACTGGTGGTAGGACCTCTTGGGAGTCCGCACACACCACCACCCCACCTATTTCCGCCGTGAAGCAGTAATGCGTTTCAGTTCGAAGGGTGGGGTAGCCGTTGTAACTATACTGAGACCTTAGAACTTATCTCAAGGTAGGTGGCGCATTTACATTATAAATGTCTATGGGCTCCAGTAACCACTTAACACCATGTGGGCTGTGAGATCGTCCACCCATCTAAGCAATAAAAAAAAGTAGCATAAAGTGTGTTCACAAAGGCTCACTAAATTCACATTGTTAATGTCATAAGCGACTGTTGCATTTAAGCTAGACGAGCAAGGTCGGTCTGCATCTAAAATTATATGTAGAAAGCGCAACACGCGTTACACAACCGGCTGGATAACAAGACGGGGCGTCTTATCATGATCCCACGAACTGTTGCGAAAGCTCTCTACAACTTTCTAATGGAAGTAAAATTGAGGGACACTCGACCATATTCTATTTGTTCAGAAGTATCAAAATGTGTGTTATATTATCATAATAGTTTGACTACTACTCGTAGAATATGTAACCAAAATATTATGAAAGAAAAAAGTTGAATTTCTTGTTGAAGTTTCTCGTAAGCGTAATGTGAATGGAAAGTGCTACGTCGTAGCCCTCGTAGGTTTTTTGTAGCACCAATCTAATAGTAAATGATTACTTTCGGAAGTGAGAGTTTCTACGAAGAGAAAATTGTTCTTCTCATTGGGGACCAAAATTTAACACAGGCTGATGCCATTCTCTTGCCTATTTTAACAAACACAGGTTACTGTTTTGATTGTTAACACTATCAGCTTAGGTAAGGTAAAAAAAAGGCGCTCGTGGACGTCACCAGTTCTAGGCAAGTTACATAATATACAGAGCTATGAAAGACGACACCGAAATAAGTGAAAACAGTATTTAAACTGAAAGTGGAATATATGATAACTTTAGTTAAATCCGTTTCGTGTTACACAGGAAGGTCATTGAAACTTTATTTTTGTTGCGATGGGCAAGCTGGCTTGTTCAAAGTTTGTTAAGCCAAGCCGGTCAGGCTTAACGTGGGATGCTTAACGTAGGAACATAATAATCCAGATTAGTGTTGCGTACTAAGTATCCCGAACTTAAATGTTAAGTTATAATGTATCCGGAATAAATTGCGAAAGTGTACGCACATATCGCCTTTTCGCATTAAAAGTGTACAATTTCCAAAAATATTCGAAATTGACTTAATATGCGGAATCATTTGATATCACCAGTATTTTTCTCCTAAATACTGTCAAAAGAGCGTAGTTTAGTTTTAGTTTTTTTTTTTTTTAGTTTACCTATGTTTTGACTACTATTAACAAAATTAATACGTTACATAATTTTATCTTACTTTAATGGACAGATAATGTAACTGGTAAAAATTAAAAAATAAATGTTGCGAATATTAAAGATATTACATAATAATAACAAACCGTTAAAACACTCTGTAAAATTAGTATGTTTTGAGATTATACAGTTTTAATGCGAGAAGACGATATAAAAAGCGAACAATATTCGTAATTCGGAAACCTAATAAGGAAAAATTCCAATGAAATGAACATACATTAATCACAGAACAAAAAAAAAACGTTTTAAAACTGGTTTAATCTGACATTTGTAATTTACAATTTCCGGTAGTTTTTAATGTTTGATGATTTTGTTAGTCGCGGAAATATATTTTTTTTGTCCCCATTTCGAAAACTTGCAGAAATATGATTGTAGAAATATACTTCTATGTACATCTGTGTGATCCTACGCTAATTTGATCGTTGTTGACCTCGATTGCTTACCACGGGGTCTGTATTTGTTTCCGATCAAAGTCAATCTTTTTGTTAAAGATATTTGGGCTCTGAATGTAGTTCTTGCCTTGTATACATTGTTGTTTTTTCTACCTGAGCTGATGGTCTTGAGAGACCATATCAGCGTCACCGGGCGATTAGGAGAGCTCATGGAGCTCAAATTTGACATTGTTGCTAACACGAACCCTAGCAAGAGCCGTGCTTCACAGAATCTACCGCCGGATCGGAAACGCGAACCACTGAGAAGATCCGGCGAGAAACTCAGTGGACTGTGTCTGAGGGTTAATTTACTCGCCGAGCCCTTCGTCGCGAGCAACGGGTTCGACGACGTATGTTTTCCTTACAACAGCATAAAGTGCAACTTTAATCTGAGCGGTAAAATGCTACTGAAACGAGAACATGTGTCCCATTGCTCACGGTAACACATGAGGCTGCAGTAGAAACAAGTGGGATAGCAGTACCTACCCGCGTAGGCTTTCTGTACGCACTGTAAATAGTAATTACGCAAATTAAACATTTATTTAAGAAATTTACGAGATGAATGTCAACTTACACGATAAAATAACTTCCTCGTTACGGAAGTTGTTGGGGAATACGTATTAAGGACTTTAAAAAACACCTAATCAACACCACTCACATTAACCACTCTTCTTATACCAGTAGCCAATGACCACTTGAAGCTCTAATTATTAATAAAATACATAACGGGTTCAATAATAGCACATATCTCTGTGCCTAGGCTACAGAGGGAACGACTTGAACCACGAAAGTTTTTCTTAAATAATATGGATTGCTGCACATTCAAAACAAAAACTATATAAAGTGATCAAACGTCTCACATTGAAAAGCTTTAAACATGAATATTCTCTTGTGCTTACACATATAAATGTTAGGAACATGCATGTTCAAGATGTACGTGATCTCTAATACTAAAAATCTTCGATCCCGATATTTTGGACCGGTGTACGAGAACAGCAAGGCACGACCACCGCCGATCCCCCCGAGAGTTGAAGTCTTAGTCCATGTGAGCAGCCTTGAACCGAAAATATTTAATTTCTCAAAGACAAAATTATGCATTATTTTATATTTCTATTCTTTTTGTATCTTTTACGGTTGAATCTCGCATTAATTATTTTCAACATTCGAGTAGTTTATAGTTTCCGTAGTTACGGAGGACTAAGGTGTTTATTCATCGATTTCAATATTGCGCTAACTTGTAGTCAGCGCAGTATTGAAATGCTAGCTTCAAATTGTCTATAAAAATATATATGAAATTAAAATTTCTTTGCACCCAGAAATAACCAACAAGCATGCCATTTTGAGTCGTCGTGGTCTAACTAAAGGATAAGACGTCCGGGGCATTCGTATGAAGCGACTGCACGGGTCCGCTTGTCTAACAATTTTTCTAATGAAATACGTACTTCCCAAATGCTCACGATTTGTTTGAACATGGTGAAGGAATGACATCGTATAATAAAAATTTAATCCGCAAAATTATAATTTGCATAATTACGGGTCGTAAGACGTCTTGTGAGTCCGCACGGGTATGTACCCTGGCGATTCCAAATTACCGTTTTGTTTTTTTTTACGAAATCAAATATGTATTTATTATTCATACAAAATTAAAAAAAAGAAACTAAGCAAAATTTATAACAACAGAGAAGCTATAAATTTTGTGTGTGGGTGTGTGTACATACATACATGTATAATGTAATTTTCTGACTCTCGTCATTAGTGGAGTTTTCGATATGCGAATTCCACGGCAATCCATTCCCATAGAAACAGCCCACTGAGTTTCTCACCGGAGTTTCTCACCGGATCTTCTCAGTAGGGCCGCGTCGCGTTTCCGATCCGGTGGTAGATTCTGCGAAGCACGGCTCTTTCTAGGGCTAGTGTTAGCAAAGTCTCTCAGGTTGAGCCCGTGGGCTCACCTATCTTTTTTTTCTTTTTTTTTTTATTGCATTTGTAGGCAGATGGGCATACGGCCCACCTGATGGTGAGTGGTTACCGTCACCCATGGACTTCTGCAATGCCAGGGGCAGAGCCAAGCCGCTGCCTACCGCTTAATACTCTCCATAAGCCTCGTTTGAAGAAGGACATGTCATAGCGCTCGGGAAACACCGTGGAGGGGAGCTCATTCCATAGCCGGATGGTACGTGGCAAAAAAGATATCTGGAAACGCACTGTGGATGACCGCAGTGGCTCCAGGTAGTATGGATGAACTCTACTCCGGTGGCGGGCGGTGCGATGGTAAAAACGAGATGCTGGTATCATCTCGAACAATTCTTCAGAGCACTCCCCATGGAACATACGGTATAAAATACAGAGGGAACCGAAGTCCCTCCGCAAACCCAGAGGCTCCAAACGATCCGTGAGAATGGGATTATCGACAATCCGAACGGCCCTCCTCTGTATGGAGTCAAATGGAAGAAGCTGGTATTTGGGAGCCCGGCCCAGAGATGGGAGCAGTACTCCATGCGAGGCCGGACTTGTGCTTTATAAAGCAAAAGTCTTTGTCCAGGCGTGAAGTACCGCTTCGCTCTGTTGAGGACTCCCAGCATTTTGGACGCCAACTTGGCTTTGCCTTCCAAATGACTCCGAAACTGGACGTCGCTCGAAATGTCGACCCCAAGTTTCCCGATACTCTCGGAAGGCAGGTGCCCTGGGCGACTATACCTGGATAACTAGCGTGAGCCGTTTTTTTTTACGTCAGGTATAAGAGCAAAGGCTTCGTACCAATAATTATGGCATGTATGAATTTTGTATTTAAAATCTATAAAATCTATTTTAGGATGTTTCGGTGTTCCACTGGAATTCGGTGGCAGTTTGCCACGGGGAATGTCTGTGCATCGCGGAAACTACTTTCTCGTAGGTGTAAGTACGTACATAAACAAACTCGACAGCAGGCTATGCGTCCGTTACTAAGACGTAATTATTAGATTTGTTATTATTCTACAGAGAGTATGTATCAACGGCGGATCCAGGGGGGGATTATTATTATTATCTATTGTTATCAAAATTAAATTATAAGTTCTTAACTTGCCCACGTCTATGTGACCCCCTCCTGGCGCCAAAGCTGGATCCGCCCTTGAGTACGTTATCATTATCGGTTCCTTTTAAGTCCTTTATTTTAATAATTTTCGAAATATTTTTTGTTCCTATTAATATAATTGTTTTTAGTTAATGCTCATTTTACTAATAACGTCTTTAGCAGTTCACCAAGTTCCAGGTTCGCATTACGCATTACGCAATTGTTTTTCAAAAAGTTTTTCTATTCGCGATATTCTTGACTTTTATTCACACTACGCAATTATATTATGTATTATTTCCGGATTTTTAGTCTAAATGCCAAACAAACATGGATATACATCGCTAAAATAAAAACAAAATTAACGACCTGTCAGAAAGCGATGGAATGAAGTATAGTAATTATTGAAAATAAGAAAAATTAAAAGATAAGAATCGAATACATTAGAAAAAAGACAAAGTCGATAGATGCTCTCATGTACGCTCGAACAGAAAAGTGGTGTCTGGCGGGACATCTAGCGAAATACACCGACAAAGATGGACATTAGAAACAACAATATTTAACGGCCGTCTGGTGTAGTGGTAAGTGACATGGTCATTGCACAAGGGGGTCGCGGGTTCGAATCCCGCCAAGGGAAGATATTTGTATGATAAATATAAAATGTATTTTCCAGGGTTATGGATGTATAATAAATATATTTATTTATGTGTATAATAAAAATCTTACATTTATTTCCGTTATCTGGTACCTGTAACACAAGTTTTTTACGAACTTAGCACGGGACCAGTTAACGTAGCGTGATTGTTAGTAAATATTTATTATTATTATAATATAGTAAGGACTGACAGGAAAAAGAAGAAGAGGCCGTCCAAGAAACAAATGGATCGCCGAAATAATAGCTATAGCAGGAAAATCATCAGGAGAAGCAAAGCAAAGAATGGGAGAAAATGGAGTAAGTTGGAGGAGGCCTATATAGACAGAATAAGACAGAATAAGTTTGTAATTTTAAGAAAAACCTGTTGTATGAAATAAACGGCTTATCTATATATTAATACGTGAAGCAAAAACTTTGTATCCCTTTTTACGAAAATTGCACGGACGGAGGAGAATGAAATTTTCCACACTTATAGAGAATATAGAGAAGAAGTGCACAATGTAATATTTTTTTTTAAATAATGCATAAAAGATACATTAAATCAATGAAGAAAACATTACATACACTACATACCATGTATTTGACACACACACGCATGCATACTATCTATTGTCAAACTTTTGTTCTTGACGTCTGTTGTCAAATTGAGATTAAATATTGTTTGTCTTTGTTAATATTCTTTATAGTGTAGTCTTGGCGAAATTTGTGATTATAGAAGTATAAAATACAATCATAATAGTGTACAAACTTACAATTCAATTAATTATAGTCGAATTTCGACTACTACGGGACCACTAGTTATTATTTATTCTGGTCTACGCGTGTTTCATTATGGGCAAATTTCGTTAAAAAAATCTATCACATATTCAGAGGAATTCGTGAGCTACAAGTACAATGTTGTACCGGAACGCATAGTTTTATTTTGCGTCAGAAACAGAGTCCAAGAACGAGTTTGATGTACGCGCCCATGAAACAAAAGTCTGTTTGTATTTAAATTTTATAAAATATTAATGACACAGAGTTTTTGCGTAAAATTATTGTTTTTGTTTCTAAATTTGTCAGAAAAGTTTATAGATTATTTCATGTGTAAAATTTTGAATATTATTTTTTAATTTGATATTTGCCGCCCGCCTTCTCTCTATTGATCCTGCACAGTAAGGACTCTTAAGAAACTCCTGCTTTCCAGATCCACGTCCCGGGACGGAAGGTCTGGCGAGATTGAAACGCGTCACAGTCTTTCAATTAGCTTTGATGAGCAGAATAGCTTCGGGCCCGGTGTTAGCCCGCCACAGCCATGTGCCCACTTTGGGCCGTATGGGTGAAGTTTCCATTACGTCGGTACAACTGCAGAGCCACCCTTCAAACGAGAACGTGTCATCGCAATCGATCGAATATTTTCAATTAAATAAAATCGTAACAAATTAAATCAAATGAATGGTGGTAGGACCTCTTGTGAACTGGTGGTAGAACCTCTTGTGAGTCCGCACAGGTACCACCACCCTGCCTATTCCTGCCGTGAAGCAGTAATGCGTTTCGGTTTGAAGGGTGGGGCAGCCGTCGTAACTATACTGAGACCTTAGAACTTATGTCTCAAGGTGGGTGCACATTTACGTCGTAGATGTCTATGGGCTCCAGTAACCACTTGACACCAGGTGGGCTGTGAGCTCGTCCATCCATCTAAGCAAAAAAAAAAGAGTAACTGAACCAAAAAAATATTTTCCGAGCATTAAAATTTTTAACGCGACGTAATTTAATCAGTAAAACAAACTCAAATCAAAATACCGTTGAAAACAACTGTAACCTAGTTATGTCTGTACACTGAAGGTATATAAAAACAAAGATTACGGCACTGCTTTGTGTTAAGTCTACCTTACCCCGCATTACTTTTTTTCACATCCACACAGCTCTTTCGTTCGATATAACGTTCAAACTACGATATCAGCTATGTGAATGGACCGCTTCCTTTAAAGTTTGAACTTAAAAACGGAATACAAAAGCGCCGGCGGAGCTGCGAATAGTAAGGCAATGTTTTTCAAATTTCAACTAAATTATATTAATATGTTCTTGAATCGATATTTTTTTAGACGCTTCCCGTTTGATTTTCAAACTTTTAATTGATTTATTGACAAAAAAATCTTACCAACGGACTTATTCGATTGAATCAACACATAAAATACATTTAGTAAATCGTGGTCACAGAACACGGTACACTCACCGATAACGTAATATAGTAATACAGCGAATTTGGTACACATGTTTCTATGAAGACAACTGGCGCAGCACTGAGTCGTTTCGCGATGTGTACTCTCTTATAAACTCACATGTACGGGATGTAGGGTTGTATTGGAAATATATTATCGCACTTACTGGCGCTGCGCTACCGTCCCAGCGTGGTCACGCGCGCACCCCATGCGAGGTGTTGGGTTCGACGCTGCGCACTTACCGATGCATTCTAGTTTATTACGGAAAGTAACTTTTTTTTTAAGTTTTTTTATTTTTTATTGCCTAGAAATGTGGACGAGCTCACAGCCCACCTGGTGTTAAGTGCTTACTGGAACCCATAGACATCTACAACGTGAATGCGCCACACACCTTGAGACATAAGTTCTAAGGTCTCAGTATAGTTACAACGGCTGCCCCATCCTTCAAACCGAAACGCATTACTGCTTCACGGCAGAAATAAGCGGGGCGGTGGTACCTACCCGTGCGGACTCACAAGAGGTCCTACCACCAGTAAAAACGTGTAACTTCTTGACATGAGGGTAAAACTTTAACAGATGTAACGTCACGCAGGTATGCAACGGAAGTATCAAAAAAGAGAGAGAGAGCGATCGAGACCGATTGAGAGAGAGTAAGACAGGGCGGACGTAGCATGAAGCAACTAGCCATGGAGTGAGAGTAGGGAGCAAGCAAGTGAGAAAGATCGAGAGAAAAAGTGAGACAGAGCGAACGTCGTATCACGCACAGTGCCATGGAGCGAGAGGAGGGAGAGAGCTATAGTGAGAGAAACTGAACGAGAGAGAGAATAAGGGATATCGAGAAATAATACACGCTATATTGGTTTGTGTATTCGTTTATACTGGTTAATTATTTGAACTTTAGATGGCAATTCTGTCGCATAACGTCATTTGCAGTAAACGCAGATTTTTCATCAATTTACAATATTATTAACACTTATACAGTGTATAAACAGGGAGTTAAATTTATAAATAAACTTTATGAATAATGTTAAAGGAGAATGCCCATTGCAGTATGGAATTTGGTTTCAAGTTGCGCTCTCATGTAACTTACCTCATTTTGTAGGGTTTAATATGTTTATTCATTTATAAAAAAATATATATCTCTAGTTCGCCGGATTTGGTAGTAAAAGACCAATGAAGTTTTTAGAATTAGGTTATTTTTTGTACAAGACAACAGTGGATATTTTTTGATTATGCTCAGTTCCTTCATACTTTAAAACATACGTATAAAGTATTAAAACATACATATAAAGTATTTTATTTTTAATACAGCGCCATCTGTGAGATGTTTTAATACTAACGTGTGCATGAAACCTCTTGTAGTGAATTTTAATTAAGGATATACGTGAAGTTAAAATATCAATTCACAGAGGGCGCTACCTCATACTATAAAAGGTGATTTACAATTATTTACTAATGACAAAATTTTACTAATAATATACTTAGACATTTAGGATAATTGTATTTTAATTTTTGAAGGTTTCACTTCTAACACGTGTGAATTGCACACATGTTTTTTTTTTGTTATTGCTTACGTGGATGGAAGAGCTCACAGCCCACCTGTTTTTAAGTGGTGAAACGCATTACTGCTTCACGGCAAAAATAGGCGGGGCGGTGATACCTACCCGTGCGGACTCACAAGAGGTCCTACCACCAGTAATTACGCAAATTATAATTTTGCGAGTTTTGATTTTTATTGATTTGATTGATTTTTATTGTGTGTTTTGATGTTATTCCTTCACCGTGGAAGTCAATCGTAAACAATTGTTAAGTACGTATTTCATTAGAAAAATTTGGTACCCGCCTGCGGGATTCGAACACCGTTGCATAGCTACGAACGCACCGGACGTCTTATCCTTTAGGCCACGACAACTTCAAAAGCGGGTAGTCGAAATTCGACTATAATTATTAATTTTAAATTATAAGTCTCAACATTATCGTCCTATTGTTCTGTTGTCAAAGATTATACTTCCACAATCACAGATTTCGCCAAAGCTACACTGTAGGCAATCAATATTAATCTATTCTCAATTCGATCACAGACATTAACAATAAGCAAAAGAATATATTTGCGTGTGTTTCAAATACGTGGTAGTGTGTAATGTTTTTTTATTGATTTAATGTGTTTTATATGCAAAAAAAAACAATTGCCATTCAGCACGCCTTCTCTATAAGTGTGGGAAATTTCATACTCCTCCGTCCGCGCAATTTTCGTATAAAGGGGTACAAGTTTTTGCTTCACGTATTATATAGATTACGCAATATTATTCCTTCACCGTGGAAGTCATTCGTGAACATGAATTAAGTACGTATTTCATTAGAGAAATTAGTACCTGCACACATGATTTGAACATCGTCATGTCTTCGCATCGTTCGATACGAGACACGTCATCTCGGATCCTCTCGATCCACTAACGGTGCTTCGAGGTACTTCAAGCACTGGTCACCGTTCTCGTCGAACCCGTCGCTTGCGACGAAGGGCTCGACGAGTAAATTAACTTTCAGACACAGCCCACTGAGTTTTCGCCGGATCTTCTCAGTGGGTCGCGTTTCCGATCCGGTGGTAGATTCGGCGAAGCACGGCTCTTGCTAGGGTTCGTGTTAGCATCGTCGTCAGGTTTGAGCCCCGTGAGCTCACCTACTAGTTACGGTTACGCTGGAATAGCCTCTCCAAGCTACCAGCTTAGGTAGGAAAAAAAAAAAACGATACGAGTACACCGGGTGGTAACACACCTTTTGGGCCACGACAGCTTCTAAATTCAAGGCCATTGAAGGACTTCATAAATCACCTTCCAGCTTCATCATCAAACCAACTCAGTGATGCGTTCACATCAAGAGTTCAGACAGCTACTGCCCTTCATGACGATATACATATACCAGAGAAAGGGATGGAAATTCGTACTTCAAGTACAACCGAGCTTAACTTCGTACTACTAAAACTTATTCTGTGTAAACATAAACACAATACCATTTTATTTCAAATCATTATCAATATATTAATGCAAGTCAAATTAGATTAAGCTGGGTGCAGCAATTAAAGTAGTTTTAAATTAGACACATGACATTAGACTTTAAGTCCTTGCCAAATGATATATTTTTGTTTAATGAATTCATTTAAATGACCCTGCGATTTTTGCGACACTGTTGTCAAAACAAAACAATATCGAAGATAATAAAGATCAGTAGGGCAATGTATTCATATGGATGCACCTCTGAATTATTTACATTTATTTGTTTCAATAAATAAATGTAAAAAAGAAAGATAGAAAGAAATTCTTAAATTTAATATTATAAGTGACAAATATCTTTTTGGTGATGACTTACCGTTCAGTACCTAAATTATGATAGAGAAACTGTTATATTTTGGAAATAACGACGAAGGGAAGATCTTCCACAGAGCGGATGATATTGCTCAGTAGACCGATGGTCCGAATTAGTCTTGTGTCGATCGCGATTGCCAGAATATTTTGGATCTGATCTCGACCCATACGTGTGTGAACGAGTCGTCGGTGTTTGAAAGATTCGGTCTTCCAGAGATTCGATCACCAGGTGACATCACAAACGAAATTGGACTTTATTTGTGGAACATTACCGTAACTTGTTGCTTAATTAATCGATTATTTCGTGCATTCAATCACGCAATGACGTAACTATTAAAATATCTTCCATCTCTTTCGTTTAAGTACATACATACAATCCTTTTCACGCAGTGGACTCTTTTGTATCTTGTTGTTTGTTGTGCGTTGTATGATTGTATCCAAAATAAACCGGATTGCGCGGGATCTTTCGGGTCGCACGCGACTTGTCAATCGCGGGAGTGGATTTTAATTTTAAAAATGAATGAATCAATAAATCATTGCATCGGTGTCTCGTTCTAACGTGAGAACGAGATCGATCACGCAATCCTTCGGTCATTTATATTAAATAGATACATACGAACTGTGACCGAAATGATTGAAATGATTGAATCATTATAACCCGATCACTATACGAATGGGTCACGATCGACCCGGGTCATGGAAAACTATTGACCGACACAGGTCTAGTCCGAATCTTGTTGTTCGGAACTTGTATATATATAAAATCAAAGGCAGCTAATTCCAAGTTTGTCAAATATTCAAGTAAACTACAAAAATCGGCCCTAAACACGTCGTTACGGATCCTCCCGATCCATCGAAGTACTGCTCTTACTAGGGCCAGTATTAGCAACACTCCCGGTTTGAGAAACTGAAATAATTTTGTTCAGATAGTTAAGATATTCTTTATTTTAAAGCAGATTTATAAAGAATGAGAATATTACTAATAATCTGAATTTTAAATGATAAAACTTCGTTTATTAGTACTTAATACAGAGTAAAAATAAAATTTTTAAACTGAATTCTCTATCTGATCTAGCTGCATTTGTTATAACATGAAAACACTAAAGCGTGTCCAACTAACTAAACAAGATAGAGCCATTGTTAATACCTACATTTTACGACATTATGGCGTTTAGCTGCCTTTTATTTTATAGGCCTCATACCTTCGATCAATAATAGTACTAGATTACGGATCAGGAACAAAAATAAGACGCTCCAGTGGCCACGTTTGCAGACACGAAAACATCTTCATTTCTTAGAAAAAAGTTTAATAATGTTAACGACTTCAGTTTATTATAAACCTTAATAATTAAACATAAAGTTTAATTACCATTGCAAAATATATGTATTTAGGTCCTTTCGTCAGAAAAAGAATATTATGGAATAAATTTAAAATGTCACTTGAACATAAAAAGTCATCAGTACAAAAATATTTATTCTAAAATGATACTTAAAGCCTAATTTATAAGGTTAAAAATATTTGTTTAAAATTTCGTGCTTATTGTATTGTGGAACTAGATGTAGTTCTTGGTATTACATTTCAATGCTCAGAACACAGTAAGTATTGAAAGACATAGAGTTGCAGAATATACATATTTGTTTTAGGTTTGTTTTGTATGGTCGCAACTATTTTTGACCGATTCAAAAAAGTAGTAGATAATATTTTACATTGCCGCTATTACAACAAATAGGTGATAAAAAATAAAATTGAATAAAGTAAAAAAAATATGAAAGGAAACACGAAACATGTTTTCCACGTATTCTTTATACAGAAGTTATTAAAACAATAATGTAGGTTTAATTAACTTTAAACAGATTCAGTTTGTTATAAAGCTGTCTTTTAGAAGTCATTTTTATATGAGCGGTTTCTTTTTTACAAATATAATGTAATCTTATATCAATGAATTTTTTTATAATCAGTTTAATTTAGGCTTATTTTATGGCTGTATTCGTTTCCCCCAGAAAACAAATCCTTTTCAGCATATACGCTTAAAATAAAACATTAAACCACCATTGAACAATTCTAGAATTTTTATAAGAGTTCTATATTTCTTCTCCTCTTTCTTTCGCGACAATATATTATATCCATTGTGCACAGCGACAAGGGGCTACTAGGAAATCTACAAACAAAAATAACATTATAAAATAACAAAACTACTCTATGCATTCCCTGTCCAAGAATAGGTGATGTTTGTTACAATAGTTGGTGCCTTGTTGCAAACATTGGCCAAACAATTACAATATTCGTAAATTGTGTTTTATTTACAATATAATTGTGTTTATTATTTTATGAAAAACACTTAATAATATAAATTTACCAAAAAAAGATATTCCTTCTAAAACCTTGGTGTTACGGTGGTTTTTTACTCAGTTTTTGAACGCGCAGTGCAGCGTTTTGACGTCTTAGTGTTGGCTATGATTGGACCATACTAATTTGAAATAAGACCACAAATTTATTTGTGGTCTTATTTTTCGGGCCGCTTTTGAAGCGCTAATCGCGAATCTAGTAGTATTATTGATCGAAGCCTCATACGCAAGCTTATCTTGAAAATGTCATAAGCGAGATTCAGGCATCTGTCAAATATCTTGTGTTCTGTGATGGCCACCCGCCACATTATGTTAAACAACTGGAATTGTAGAGAACGAAGAGGAGGATTTCAATGCAATATTTCAACTGAATCCACAACTGCTAACTGTATAACTAGAACGGCAAAAATACACATGTCACGCTTCGTATGAAATTCGCGCCCGATAATCGTAACCTAGTAATATAACACTTTCGTATCGCAAAAATATTTTGTGTCATCGCAACATTTGTCTTATCGATCTGCCTAATTTTTATAATTTAGTATTTATTATCACGTTTTACGAACAGCTAAATGCGCATCGGAAAACACGGACTGAAAGATTCTGCAACCGGATTTGACGTTCTAGGTAACAAATTCAAAGTTTATATTCATTCGACTGCGATGACTGATAGACATATATTTTATCCGCCCCCCCCCCCCCCCCTGCCAGGGCTTCGCCCCTGGACCCCCCGCCTCCGTACTCCACGAACTTTCGGCCTGGTAGGAGAAAAAATAGTATGTGCACCGCGGGAAAAAAGTAGGACATCTCATCCCGCGTGCTTGCCAATTTTACACGCGGGAGGAAATGTCCTACTTTTCTCCTTTGGTGCACAATGTACGTACTATTCATTTACCAGATTTTCATTTTTCATTTACCTCTTTTGAGTCCGCGCGGATCACCCTGCCTATTTCTGCTGTGAAGTAGTAATGCGTTTCGGTTTGAAGGATGGGGCAGCCGTCGTAACTATACTTGAAACCTTAGAACTTATATCTTATAGGTAGGTGGCGCATTTACGTTGCGGATGTCTATGGGCTCCAGTAACCACTTAACACCAGTTGGGCTGTGATCTCGTCCACCCATCTAAGCAATAAAAAAAAAGATGATTTCCCTTTCTCATTATTTGTATTTTCGGAATTTGTGTATTTCCGAAGCTGAAACTTAACGTGAACGGAAAAAGCATCACTTACTACGTCAATCAAATACGCTTATGTCGTTTTTTCATGTGACCGTGCGCGTGTAGCGTCAAGGTAACTAGTTTTTACTTGATGAAGACAAGTGTACGGCGCACATCTGTCGGGCGCCACCCGCGAAACATGCGTTCCAAGAGCAGGGCTGCTGTTTCACTGAACAGAGACTTGAATTTTCCGTCCCGCATGAAGGTGATGCCGTCAGTGGACCGCAAGCTCGAACGCTCGTCGAAGTTAATAAAAGACAAATAGAAATCACGATGTTTTATAGTTCCGGTTTTGTTTATCGGTTACACAACCCTAAATAACTATTGCAAATATTTTTTTCGAAATTTATTGAAACTCGTTCGACAGATACCTAATATCTTTTTGGTTTAATCTGATCTTAAACTCAAAATAGAATTAGTTATGTTTTAGAAATTCGTTAAATTGATAAAATCTGTTAGTTATCTCTTCTCTTCTCTCTTAACATAAATAAATCCCAAAAGTTTTACTTTATACTTAAGCTCTGGTCCGGTTTGCCTCGTCCAAGAGGGACATACAATAGGAGTGGGTTATATCGGTTTTGCCGCGTATCGAATCGTATCTATATATCGAGGATCAATATCGGATATTGAATCTATATATTTTCTGAATCTATATATTGATGATGATACTGACTTAATGAAACATAGTAAAGTGATTCCTCTTTTTAAATCTGGTAGTACTGATGACCCCTCTAACTATAGACCTATTTCAGTACTCCCTACGTTGAGTAAAATCTTTGAAAAAATTATTTTGACACAACTTTTAGAACATTTCAATTCAAATAACCTGCTTCATAATAAACAATTCGGGTTTACAAGGGGTCGCTCTACAACTGATGCAGGTGCTTATCTAATCAAAAATATATTTCAATCTTGGGAGGAATCGCATGATTGTCTTGGAATTTTTTGTGACTTATCCAAAGCATTTGACTGTGTTGAACATGAAACATTGGTGAGGAAACTACATCACTATGGTATTAGGGATGGTGCATTGGAACTTATTACTTCCTATTTATCAGGAAGGATACAAACAGTAGATGTGAAAGGAAATAGATGTTCAGGCACCACGTTGAAAATGGGTGTACCTCAGGGTTCCATTTTGGGTCCTTTTTTATTTCTAATATATATAAACGATTTGCCTAGTTTTATTGAGTCCCGACACGAGGTCGTATTATTCGCAGATGATACATCTTTATTATTTAAAATTAAACGACAATTACAAGTCTATGACGAAGTGAATGATGCGATTTCGTGTGTGGTTCATTGGTTCCGTATCAATAACCTATTATTGAATAGTAAGAAAACGAAATGTATTAAATTTACTTTAAAATGTATTAAATCATCTTTAAATGTGAGACAAGTAGATAGTAATGTAATTGTTTCTGAGGAATCATTGGAGCTTGTTGAGTCAACCGTATTTCTTGGTATAACAGTGGACACCAAACTGCAGTGGGGACCTCATATTCATAAATTGGCGAGTAAGCTTAGCTCTGCAGCATACGCAGTAAAAAAAATTAGAATGTTAACAAATGCGGACACGGCTCGTTTAGTTTACTTTAGTTACTTCCACAGTGTCATGTCCTATGGCATTTTGCTATGGGGCAATGCGGCCGATGTAGAAATGATATTTATTCTGCAGAAAAGAGCTATACGTGCTATTTATAACATGCACTCAGGGGAATCCCTGAGGGAAAAATTTAAAGAAATTAAAGTTCTCACTATGCCATCCCAGTACATCTTTGAAAATTTGATGTATGTTCGTAAACATATTGAGGAGTTTCCTAAGATGTCGGACATACATAATAGAAATACTAGGAACAAACACAAGCTTGTTGTGCCGATGAGTAGGTTACATAAGATACGAAATTCATTCGGGTGTTTGTCTGTGCGCCTGTACAACAAAATCCCACAAGATGTTCAGAACCTACATATACATAGGTTTAAGAAAACTATTAAAGAACATCTGTGCAATAAAGCTTACTATAAAGTCAATGATTATCTAGAAGATTGCACAAAGTGGGAATGAGTTGCTCGCTCCGGGAATTTCAATATTGTAAAATTGTTATGTTATAATTACTTATTGTAATATGAATATTTAAAAAAAAAAAATATTTAAAATAAAAATAAAAATCTAATATTTAAAAAAAAAAAAAAAAAAACATGCCCGCTGAGTTTCTTGCCAATTCTTATCAGGACGGAGGCTAATTCTTGTGAATTGGCGGTAATTCTTTTGACGTTCAACAAGTATGTACTTTCATTTATGTTGAATAAAACTTTTTTGATTTGATTTGATTTGATTTGATGGATGCTAGTAGATTTTCTCGATTCATGATATTTGAGATTTGAAACGATACGCTGATATAATATCGTAGTAGATATAGATTTAAGTCAACGTTATACGGTTGGTTTTCTGATATCAATTTATAATATGATCTTAAAGTAATAAAAAGAACATGAAAATAAAAATATCAAAAAAACTTTCCTTCATGCTTTTACCAGGCTTAGGATTGGCTACATTATTTTCAGTTTTTAGTATTTTGTGTCTTAATTTAAAATTACAAAATATACCAAAAGAGTGTAGATTTCAAAAGTTTAATACAAACACATGAAATAAACTCAATTATTTGGATTCAACTAAAAATAGAAAAATGTGTACTTTAAAAATCAAACACAAAAAACTTTTAAGTATTTATAAACACTTGTCCAAAAATTCTAGTTCAAGGTCAAAGCGCGTGAAATTAAATTCAACGATGCAAATAGGCTATATTGCATTCAAGTTAGGGTTGAAAGTTGAAACTTCTTTCCTTAATTGTATCCTGCTGATACGCTAAGAATAATCTACAGACATATGGACTTAAATATAAGGTTTACAATTGTATGGATAATGCCTGTTTCTGTTTCATTCATCACATGATATCCCTATCGTGCGCTCACTCACTCTGGCCGATTCGATACGAACCAAACGAATATTGCTGATATTAACGAATCGGTACGATATGCCGATGCGCATCACATCGAGCAAATATCGTGTATCGGCTGATATCGAAATATAGATTTCGATTCACGAATCGGTACGATATGGCGATGCGCATCTCATCGAGCAATATCGTGTATCGGCTGATATCGATATATAGATTTCGTGCGGGGCGATATCGGATTCAACGATATTGCTGCGATATATAGATATTGAATCTATATACGATTTATATCACCCACTCCTAACATACAAATAGTTTCTAGCCTAAACCGGCGCTGACAAGTATAAGACTCGCAAATGCGGTATTATTTTATATAAACAAGAACAAATTGCAATCTGCTCACAGTTTTTTTTTCAAGTAGTGCGTGCTAAGTGCCCATAATGTCTATGATTGATCAGAATTCCATGTTTGTCTAGCTTTGTCGCAACGACCCAAACTATTTTTACAATGAGGAAATCCATTTACATAAATAAGTATAGACGATAAAATCAATCAGACTTAAGCAAATACCTAATATGTTAAATATAAGCTACGCTACAAATCTCCGTAACCAGTTAGTTGCTTAAGTCGTATTGACTATTGTTAATTTTGCAAACCGTCATGTCAGTCGAGTGTCTGTGGTTCGTCGTTCTAAAATTGTAACTATACATTGAGAGCGAGAGTTCACAGCTCTGAATAAATGTCTGAAGACGATTTGCGAACTCAAATCCTCCGATCTACAAAAAAAAAGCCGTATTCGACAAGTCAATACTGCATGAAAACAACGGCTGCACTAAAAGCAGAAACCATGTTAGCAGCATACATCAAAATGAGCAGGTCGGATGCCATCTTCAACATTATCTGTCCAATTAAAATAACAGGTATTAATGCTATTTCACGCTGTCGTGTGATGAACGGGCAAACATTGCACTGTACATATGTGTGCGACGCGTGTTAACCCGCCCGGGTCGGGATCGATAGTGGAGCTTGCATAACAGCTGATAGGTCGCTCTGACCCCCGGTCGTCACACGGAACCGCTCTTATCTCCTGATGCCAAATATGCAATGCTAATTATAACAGGCCGAGGGACACTGAGCAAAATATACAAGGCAGCTTTACATTAAAACAATGTAATTAATTACAGACGTACGTGCCTTGCGCTAAGACCCATAGCGACAGATAGGGATTCAATAAGGATTGATTGATTTAGTGAAGAACCTCCAAAAATATTTATACATAATACCGAAAGAGGCACAGAATACCCTACAATAGAATACAATATCATATATGTAATAGCAATCGTTATTTAGTAAATAGGATGCTTATAATAGAGAGGACTGAAATAAAAAACTCAGTATCTACCGTCTGGCTAGGGAACTCTAAAGAATTGGAAAGGCTAAAGTACATAACCCGTTTATTTCTGTTTCGTTAACATTTTAGTCACTACACATCCTGGTGAATCTCTAATGACCCAGTGATATTCTTATTTCAATGACCACTCCCACTATTGTTATTATAACACATAAACAATTCGTACGAGCAGAATAAAAAATTAAAAAACATTATTAAATCAAGTTAAGATTCCACTACATCAAGGTCAAGTATTCACGACCCAGTTTAGGTAACCATTTTGAACCGATGGACTTTTGGTTTGTGATAAAGACTCATTTTAATGACGCAGATCACACACATGTCATTGGATCTGAAACAATAAACATCGGTGTAGGTGTTCGTTAAGAGACACTTGAGACTTGAGAAATTCATTTCAGTGTCGTGCGATGGGGAATTTTGTATTTATCGAAAGCCTCCGTGGAGACACTTAGTTTCTGGCCAGATCTTCTCAGTGGGTCGCGTTTCCGATCCGGTGGTTGATTCTGCGAAGCACTGCTAGGGCCAGTGTTAGCAACACCTAGTTTAAGCCCCGAGAGCTCGCCTACACGCTAGGGTAACCCCTGATAATAGCCTCCCAAGGCTATCAGCATAGGAAGGGAAAAAAGTGGGGACACAGTCGCTTTTGGAGAGCTAATATAAATGTGATCTTATATCCTGCGAGCCGGCGAGCCTCGTCACTATCCCGCAAAGCATACGGTTTTTTAATCCAAGACACGAAACATTGTGTAACAATTTTCCTTCAAATTACAGTTAATATCTAAAGCATTTACAGTATGTAAACAATAACAATAATATTGAGATTAATGAACAATGTAATCAGATTTATCGGCGATAGGTTTGTTTACGAAGGAGGTCAAACCCGAGACTCGACAGACATTACATATTAGAACAAGGCTTAAGGTGTGAAAACCTCCCGACCTATTTATTGGCTATATATACTCTTGATTCAGTTTTAATTCGTTTAAAGTTATTCGTGAAAGGACGATCAAAGAGATCAACGCTTAGAAGCGTGATGTCCGGAGGGTTCAAGGGGCACTGCGGAGGCGGGCTTCACATACTGCTCTGGAATTTGTCTACGTATCCCATAGACACAGCCCACTGAGTTACTCGCCGGATCTTCTCAGTGGGTCGCGTTTCCGATACGGTGGTAGATTCTGCGAAGAACTGCTCTTACTGGGCCAGTGTTAGCAACACTCCGGTTTGAGCCCCGTTAGCTCACCTACACGCTAGGGTGAAGCTGAAATAGCCTCAAGGCTATCAGCATAGGTAGGGGGAAAAAAAGTGTGAGCATTTCCAGAGACCACAAATTTACCGTTTCTACTTCTCATCAGATGCGCTCGTCTGCAACCTGTCGACTTTTTTTTTTCTTTTATTGCATAGATGACTAAAGGTACTCACTAACCATCGCCCCCACCCTGGAAGATGAGGTCGACAGGTTTTTAATTATTGTATTGCACAACGGTCGACCCAAACTGAAACGCATGGCTGTACAGCGGCACCAAGATGCAGGATGTTTGTACCTACCCGTTCGTATAAATACTCAGAGAAATTGGTTTCCACTGCAGAATTGAATCGTGGTACGTTAGGTCACGGTGTGGTTACATAATACTCACGCGTTCTTTGATAATCGTTATCGTTATTACACAGGGACCCGAAACCAAAAACTTGACCTAAATATTTGTTATTGAATAGATAACGCATACAAGATCAATGTTAAGCATCAAGGAACGCTTATTATCATTGAACCCATGGTTAAGGCCATTCTGCACGCGCTCCTGTCCCCATTCCCAGTTGGAACTTATACAAAAACAAGTCATAAATCACATACATATGTGTATGTTAAAATATTTATGTATTAAGTGTCAGCCGAGAACTTAGGGATGGGCACCATTATCTTCCTTGTTGTAGTTGAGAATCAGTCGTGCATACAGTACAACCGGGACAACGACCTCATGTCTCAACGTGGGCGTCGGTATCCCGTAACCTAGAGCGGTATGCTCGTCTGCATTCAACAGTAATGGGACTATTCATGGTGCGCGTAAATGTCTATTTCTTTTTTTTCCCGGTAACCTATGCTGGTAACCTCGAGGCATTTTGTCAGCATAACCGAGCGAGTAGGTGGGCTCAGGTGGCTCTAACTTGGTAATTAACACTAGCCCTATGAAGAGCAGTGCTTCGCTTAATCTACCACCAAATCGGAATCGCGACCCGCTGAGAAGATCCGGCGAGTAACTCAGTGTCTGAGGGGACGCGTAGATTTTTGTTTCCTTTCTTATTCCGCATACAAAATCGTACATATCAACTTTGAATGATCATATCTAAAATTTAGCGCAAGAATTCGACATTAAAATCATAAGGCGAGATATTCATTATTTAAAAAAAATCATTAAAGCGAACCTGTGGTTCTGATGTCGAGAGATATGCATACAGTTAATTCTGTCGATCTATACAGAGACAACATGCATACATGTGCAAAGCCACGTACGCGGTACGTGCCCCGTCTGTTATCTTGTACCTGGCCATGTAACTGCAAGGTGTCATCACCACCATTTCGCTTTCATTGAACTGACTCTATGGCACCGGTCCAGTTGCAACAGCCTACATCGCTAGACGCGTTTACGCAAAAAACTCACAGCGCTTTGTGACCAAATATAATGACTTTCGATTATTGTACAACTAGACCCAGCCTGTCCCAACAATATAGCATCAGCATCACAAGTAGGCAATAAAACACATTTGTTTGGGTGGAGTTGTCAAGCGCAGTATATTATTGTACGAGCGTGCATTGTCGATTAAGGTTAGGTCATGCCTGTGGCCTGAACGCCTATCAGCCCTTCCACGTGTCGCCAGCCAGGGCCGCGAGGGAGGCCACGAGTCAGTCGTGTCAAGGGACACCTTCAAGTCATATTTCATATTCTTTATTGACTTGCGCTGACATTCATATCAGTATAGTTGTCACAATATGCAGTAAATAGATTAAATAAAAACTTTTATTTTTATTGCTTATATGGGTGGACGATCTCACAGCCCACCTGGTGTTAAGTGGTCACTGGAGCCCTTGAGATATAAGTTCTAAGGTCTCAGTATAATTACAACGGCTACCCCACCCTTCAGACCAAAACGCATTGCTGCTTCACGGCAGAAATAGGCGGGGTGGTGGTACTTACCCGTGTGGACTCACAAGAGGTCCTACCACCAGTAATTACGCAAATTATAATTTTGCAGGTTTGAGTTTTACTACACGATGTCATTCCTTCACTGTGGAAGTAAATCGTGAACATTTGTTAAGTACGTATTTCATTAGAAAAATTGGTACCCGCCTGCGGGATTCGAACACCGGTGCATCGCACTATACGAATGCACCGGACGTCTTATCCGTTAGGCCACGACGACTTCAACCGTCAATGTTCTCGATTGACTTCCACGGTGAAGAAATAACATCGTGTAATAAAAATCAGACCCGCAAAATTATAATTTGCGGTTGATGACGTTGACCAATGACGGCGGGTCCAGACCCGTTTTTTTCTCGTAATTAGTTTCGACGTTGTATTTTGGTGGTCAAGCTCTGGGTACTCTTCCTTTTCTCGTATTTTTGTTTCCGACCCTGATATCACACGAGAGTCTTAGCCTGAAGCCGCTGTCCGGGGCTCTAGAATGCTTTGACTCACATATTAATTACAGAGATGAACAATATATTGTTGATACCGATAGATCGTAAATAACCCTTGCAATAGGAGCGAAGAACAAGATGATTAGATTATCAACTATGATAAGAGAAATTAAACAAAAAATTATTAATTTATTTTAAAAAATTTACCCCCCCAAAATGTAACCTGAGTCCGCTCCTGAGCTTTGCTCAATGACTCAAACAATCGCAAAACATATGTACGTCTCCCGATGCTATTATCATGTTAAACTGACGCTCAGAGTTCATTGCACCGGAACACGTGCGCGAAATGTCTATAGATGAACTCTGATAATCAGCACATAGTACAATAAAAGAGTAGGCATAAAACTGCACACTCCCATTGATGGATACCGGATTGCGATTCGTAATAATGTAATTGAATGTCTGTCAAGGGAGGGTTACAAGCTCGGCTGTAATTATACTTAGTCATGTGCAGGCTTAAAGCTTGTCTTAACGACCGGTCCTGTGTTGCCCTCGTCCGCTGGAAAGACAACATCGCGTGTTAAGAACAAATAAGCGTACACTACTGGCTTACGGCAACGCTGAAAATATACGAAATCGAAAATATACCAATTTTACTGGTGGTAGGACCTCTTGAGAGTCCGCGCAGGTAGGTACCACCGCCTTGCCTATTTCTGCCGTGAAGCAGTAATGCGTTTCGGTTTGAAGGGTGGGACAGCCGTTGTAACTATACTGAGATCTTAGAACTTATATCTCAAAGTGGGTGGCGCATTTACGTTGTAGATGTCCATGGGCTCCAGTAAGCACTTAACACCAGGTGGGCTGTGAGCTCGTCCACCCAACTAAGCAATAAAAAAAAAGCACGAATTAATTTACTTACTTTCGTTTTGCAGTCGAATAGTCACGTTCTCGAAACTTTTTTTTATTGCCCTTGTAGGCAGACGAGCGCACGGCCCACCTGATGGTGAGTGGTTACCGTCGCCCATGGACTTCAGCAATGCCAGGGACAGAGCCAAGCCGCTGCCTACAAACTTGAAACTTATACTCGTAATCGAGAGTAAGAAAATTGTTTTTCCATACGCTAACGTTAATCTCGAAGGCTGGTTGGCTATCATCTAATGTAATGAACCGTTTTCGTAACGAGAAGTCGATACATTTACATTACGGATTCGATAGATTTTCGTGCTTGACGTACTGATCCACAATCTGGCGCTCGCAAGATTGCTATCGGCGGGCCATGAGCGCGTATGGGTCATTGCCACACAACACGCGCGCAAATTGGAGCACAATACATTATATTATTATTACAAATATATTTTGAACTGAAAATGCGCACTTAAAGACCACAATCTATGTATTCACAGTCATATATGTATATATAGCATCGCGGATCGTAATATGTATCTGCGTATATGTACACTAGATTTTGCCCGCAACTTTGTCCGCGTGGAATAGTTACTTTGGGCGGCGCCCTGTACATCATTATTACGCGCCTGATCATTATTTTGCTGCGATGTTAGTTTAAAACTGCGACATATTCTAAGATAGTCATTGAAGTCAAATGATGTAAACACTTAACACCAGGTGGGCTGTGAACTCGTCCACCCATATAAGCAATAAAAAAATATGTATATATCGATTTATGTCATATGACTTTCACCTTTTAAGGTCCCAACGTGCGAGAGAGATACCGATATATTCCCATCACAGTTTACATATACATCAACATCACCGTTCCAAAAAGCAACAAGTCTGAAATTCATTAAGATAAGAATTATGCTGCATTAATTATTACCAACGCACTATCAATTTAAATAAATAAAAAAACCTGCAATAATTTACTTAGATAATAATTATCGTAGTGACGCTAAGTGGGAAATATTTATCCCGCACAGTAACAACGAATAAAAAAAGGTAAATATGAATTTCTAATGATTGTTCCGAGCACCCAGTATTAATAAATTATATATTAATACGTGAAGCAAAAACTTTGTATCCCTTTTTACGAAAATTGCGCGGACGGAGGAGTTTGAAATTTTCCACACTTATAGAGAATATAGAGAAGGAGTGCACAATGCTAATATTTTTTTTAAAATAATGCATAAAAGATACATTAAATCGATAAAGAAAACATTACACACACTACGTACCATATATTTGACGCACACACGCATGCATACTATTTATTGTCAAGCTTTTGTTCTTGACGTCTGTTGTCAAATTTAGAATAAATTAAATATTGTTTGTCTTTATTAATATTTTTTATAGTGTAGTCTTGGCGAAAGTTGTGACTATAGAAGTATAAAATATAATCTTAATAGTGTACAAACTTACAATTCCAATTAATTATAGTCGAATTTCGACTACTGCGGGACCTCTAGTAAATTACAAATGGATAAACCACGAGTAATTTATCTCCATAAAGATCTCTCAATAACATTAGTACGAGTAATTTTGACATGGTTCGTTTTGGAACTTTCCTATCATGATTATGATGTATTCTTGTAGATAAGTGTCTCTAAAATTATATAATAGAAAAGCGACAGGCAGCTGTCTATGGGCTCCAGTAACCACTTAACACCCACCTGGTGTTTGTGGTTACTGGAGCCTGTAGACAACTACAACGTAAATGCGCCTCCCACCTTGAGATATAAATTCTATGGTCTCAACTATAGTTACAACGGCTGCCCCACTCTTCAAACCGAATCACATTACTGTTTCACGGCAGAAATAGGCAGGGTGGTGGTGGTACCTACACGTGCGGACTCACAAGAGGTCCTATCACCAGTAATAGGGGGAGGGTGACGGAAGAGATGTGCTCCGCACTAAACGCTTCACTTTCCCCCCTTTGCCTTGCCTGAGTTCTGTCTCATGCGAGGTTTGGACGTTGGTTGTTGAGCGACAGGAGGTTTTAGTCAGTTCGACTCTGACATACCCCGCCCAAGAAAAGGGCGGAAGTCCGGCGATTTCCTCCTGACCAAAAAAAAAAAAACCACCGGTAATAGCATCTTTTTCGACACTTGAAAATACTCCCTAGAGTTTTAAAGTTTTTTTATTTTCGATATTTCTGAACGAATTTATAGACTCAATAGAGGAACGTAACCTAAGAAAAACAAATCCGGTAACACGATAGGCTACTACTACTACTAAAAGAGTTTTGAGATAGTCTCTGTACTGTCTAGACATGGAAACCATAAAAATACTGACGGGTCAATGACACGGTAATCCTTTAGCGGAATATCATTTGAAACTAAATCTTTGTGTAACGAAACGCCGCCAACCGACTGAATGAGGCCACAGAAATGTACGACGACAAATCGAAAACAACAATAGCGTGTACCTACACAATTCGACTTTTGTTTTTTACAGTTACACTAGCTGGCCCGGCAAACGTTTATTTTGCCATATAAATTATTTCTAGGAAAGATAAATAATCTAGATACCGATTGCAGTGCCATCTGCCGCGCTGATTTGTGAATCTAAACCATTCAGCAAACGCATAGAAAAAATCATTGAAATCGGTCCATCGGTCCAGCCGTTTAGGAGGAGTTCAATGACAAACACACGCACAGAAGAAATATATATATAAAGATTAAAAAACTGTACAGAGTGAGCAGAAGCAGAAGCTCTCACAGTCCCCTTGATGTTAAGCGGCCACCTTCTTCATTCCTAGTCTCGAGAACGTAACGTGATAGATAAATAGCATAAAAGATAACGGTACGAGAAACCCGGTTAAAGATTAGTATTTTAAACAGAAGTGGTTAAAGAACGAAACGAATAATAGATAACAAGCTCTTTTTTATTTTATTGATCAGATGGGTGGACGAGCTCACGGTTCACCTGGTGTTAAGTGGTTACCGGAGCCTATAGACATCTACAAGGTAAATTCTTTTTTTTTTATGATTGAAAGATTACTGGTGGCCCGGAGGCCTTTCCAGCTCCACTAGGACAGGTGGGCGAGCAAAAGCTCAGCCAGGAGGAGTGGGATTTGCTAACAACTACCCGAGCGCCTCCGAAGGAGACCTAACAACTCAAGAGCAATTGCTTCGCGAATGAATCTACTACCGGATCGGAATCGCGACCCGCTGAGAAGATCCGGCGAGAAACTCAGCGGGCTGATGCATGGGTTAGGTTGCACGTCGACCTCTTTCTCGAGTTCGACGAGTACGGTTACCGGGGTTCCTCAGCTTGCTCCTAGTGTTAGAGCTGAAGGTATGTAATGCAAGAGTTATTGGATCTGATGGATCCGTAAGGACGTGTCTAGGGCGACGACGGTGACTTGCTCCTGCGTGATCAGGATTCGGGGAGTAGTCAGCGGCGGCAACGATAAGGCGATTTTCATGACGCATAGCCTTATCGAAGTAACGTTCCGACACTAACTTCATGTATTTGCGGATCGGTTCGAGGCCCAGGTCGTCGTGTAGGTCGACGTTCCTCACGAACCACGGAGCCCCGACGGCTAACCTACGAAAGCGGGATTGTAGGGATTGGAGGGTGTCTATGTGAGTGCGGGCCGCGTGAGCGAACACCACACTCGCGTAAGTCATGACGGGCCTTGTGCAAGTTTTGTAAAGTGTCACCTTGTTCCGAAGGGACATTTTACTCCGCTTACAGATCATGGGACGTAAATTCTGCCACCTACCTCGAGATATGATTTCTAAGGTCTCCATTTTTACAGTACAACGGCTGCCCCACCCTTCAAAAGGTCCTACCATCAGTAATTACGCAAATGATAATTTTGCGGGTTTTATTTTTATTACACTATGTTATTCCTTCACCGTGGAAGTCAATCGTACGTATTTCATTAGAAAAATTGGTACCCGCCTGAGATTCGAACACCGGTGCATCGCTTCAACACGAGTGCACCGGACGTCTTATCCTTTAGGCCACGACGACTTCGAAACGACTACGTACTCCGGTAATCACTTAACATCAGAGCAATGTTCTCTCAATATCTTGAGCACCGCGTCTTCAATGACGTCTACGACTCCATGGCGCCCGGCCATCTCCACTATCGGTCACGGCTAATTATAGCGTCGTAAATATTTTCAATAATCAATTTATTTATGTATTGATAACGAACGTACCGCGACGCAATTCGCATAAGGACATGCATTACAATAAACACTGTCTCAAAATAACTATTGGCATTAAGTGGCAGGAGTGGAGATAAGGACAGGCGCCGTGTCAAGACCGCCGCAGGACCCGAGGCCATGTTTATAATATAGCGGGTGTGCTATTCTCAAAGTCGAAACGCGTAAATGCTTATCAGCAGTAAGGTAGGACGCTGGATCCCATCATCAGATCTTGATGATTACAGGACAATTCGGGAAGTTTACCCTTTCGAACGAAAAATAGAAAAGAGAATGTTCAGAATCGATTCAAGCATTCTCGAGAAATCGGTGAACATACATAAATAAAAAATGGTGGTCGAATTGATAGCCTCCTCTTTTGAAGTCGGTTAAAAAGCGTGATTTTGGTACCTTAAATAGCTCCTTAACATTCTATTATTCAAAAATATTTTCACTTTCTACGTAAATGAAATCGCGGGTAAAATTTAGAGTTATGCCAAAGTAACTATTCCATGCGGATGAAGACGCGGGCAAAAGCTGGTTGTTATTATATGCAAAGACCAAACTTAGGGTCGTGGCGAAGTCGGCTCTTTTTTTCAATTCGATATCTAATTTCAAAATATTAATGGGAATCTAGGGATCTAGGAAAATACAGAAATCGTGGACTAAAGAATAAGATGCCCGGTGTAAAGGTATTGAGCGGCTTATGCCCTTGTTGACTTCGTTCGTTGTTCGTTGATCGCAACTTCCATACCCACTTTACAACAACTGGTCCATCAGCTCGTTCAGTCGTCTACGTCAAAGATATATAAAAATGTGTTTGTAAAGTGATGTGTGACTGCAGATATTGCTGCCTATAGAACGACTTGTAGCTGTAGTGGGTGTTTTTTATTTTTTATAGCTTAGATGGGTGGACTAGCTCATAGCCCACCTGGTGTTAAGTGGTTACTGGAGCCCACAGCGATCTACGACGCAAATGCGCCACCCACCCTGAGATATAAGTTCTAAGGTCTCAAGCACAGCTACAACGGCTGCCCCACCCTTCAAAACGAAACGCATTACTGCTTCACGGCAAAAATAAGCAGGGTGGTGGTACCTACCCGCGCGGACTCACAAGAGCTCCTACCACCAGTAAGGTGTCTTGAAGTTTGGACCACAAATATACATTTGAACGTTTAGCCAATGTTCCCTGAGCTTAATTGTTTTGTAAATATTTCGTAGTATATTGCATGCGTCGTTTCACTGTCCCTATTTGCGGAGACGAAGTAAACACGTCCGATATCGTTCAGGTTCCACGTGCCTCGATGCGACGGTTCATGGATAGGTTAATAAATAATATCGGAAAGTTATTAATGTTATCGACGGCAAACCGAGTGTTGTACCTGCTGGAAAGAGTTACTAATATTAATAGTTTTTTGTTTTTTTTTGAAGTGAAAACTTCTTTAGTATCGTTGTGATTCGAAACCTGGATTTAACTGTGATTGTTGTATGATTTAAATAAATTACAATTTATGCTTCTCAAAACCGTATTCGGAACTTAAATTAAATTACCTATACATTAAAAAAGATGTGTGGTGTCATAGGACACCGGATAGGAACAACGTTCCTTATTATAAAAATATTAATTTTAAGTTCTGTTCGAGGTATAAAGAAAATAATTATTCTGGTATAAATTTTTATTGTGATTTTTTTATTGATAAAAAAACCTACTTTACAAAGCTATCAACTTTATTTTATGCACAATGATTTATAAAAAATATATTATAATAATAATATACAAAGAAACAGCTATTTATATGAATAATAATAATAACCGTCATCACGTAGACTATACATTAGACACTGTATAGCCAGCATACTAAGACTATACATAAATAACAAAAATCTTACGTTACGGACGTTTTTTCCCGGTTATGGTACCCCTCGTAAAGTAAACAACCCATAATAGTTCAGTACCTTTTTTGTTTAACTGTTGACATTAGTGTCGATATCAAAACAAAAGATAATTAAGAATATTAAGCGTCAGTGACTACGGTTATTGTCATCATAAGTCCGTTAACGAAATCAAGTTTTTCAAATGAATGCTAATATAAAAGACAAACCGATATCATTCGGTGACCTAGACATACGAAATTGCGCAATTGCTATTTAACCTGTTCGATTACTTTTACCCAAACGTTCAATAAATGTTTTCGGCTGATAACAGCTTCGGGTACTTTTTGGCAAAGATAGTAGCTTAAGGAAAATCCAATGCAACAGATAAAAACCGGTTTCTGCCGACCAAGGGTGGTCGTCTGCGTAATCGGACGATAAGGATTTGTACAGTGGCAAATAAACCAAAATACATTTCGTCTTATGTTTATCTGTGAACGACAGGGGTGAGCAGTGGAGCTCCTGGACATATTTAAACCACCTTAAACAAAATGAAAATCGCGCTATTTGCGGTTTCACTACATAGTATAAAACAAAGTCGCTTTCTCTGTGCCTATATCTGTCTATCCCTATGTATGCTTAAATCTTTAAAACTACGCAGCGGATTTTGATGCGGTTTCTTTAATAGATAGATTGATTGAAGAGGAAGTTTTATATGTATAATAACATTCATTAGGTAAATAGTCGAGAAATCAATAATAAATTACAGTTTCCGAAGCGAAGCCAGGGCTGGTCGCTAGTAATAAATAAAGCGGTTACTCGTTTGTAGTGTGATGTCAAAATGTTTGTGCTTATTCAATGGTGCTTACTGGATCTCTAGCGGCATGAAGCGTCTGTTCGTCCCAGACTAAGTCATAAGGCCAAACACTCCGGTACTCGCCAGCAAAATTCGTTCTCTCCAACTCAATAAAGCCTTTCTCAATCCGGAAACATCTTCGATATTTTATTCCAAAATGAACCTTAATCACTTTATCAATAAGTAAAAGCATACAAGGCACCTCAGTGATATCCATCGAAAGTTGACCATAAAGGTGTTTAGATCGATAAGGTTAGCAATGAAACATTTGTATAAACATATGTTATGTATGTGGAATACATTAATTAGTCAGTTTTTCATTACATAGTCCCCACAAATATTCTATTTTTCGATTTTTTTTTATTTTTTTTTTATTGCCTTTGTAGGCAGACGAGCATACGGCCCACCTGATGGTAAGTGGTCACCGTCGCTCATGGTAGTCAGCAATGCCAGGGGCAGAGCCAAGCCGCTGCCTCCCAAATTTTGTAGATTTAAGGAAAAACCCCTCTTTGATTTGATCAACTTTAACACTCAGACTTAATACCCAGTGTTGCCCGTATCTACACATAGGTACAGGGTGTAAGGAGATCTCTGTCCCACCTTGGGACTTTAAACAAATTAAGCAGAAGTACAAGGTGATTTAATAAGTTCATATTCCGTGAAATGATCTATTTAGTGGGATCATTTTATGCATTACCAATACAAGCATCACCTAGCATCGTTATCGAGAGCGCTGCGTGCGTGTACGCCTTGTACACAATAAAGTATTCTACGATATAAAACATACATATAAACGGATAAATAATAAATCTCTTATGTTTATTTATTGCATGATAAGTTTTATTATTATTATTGCTGTATATGCCCACCTGACGCTGAGTGGTCACCATCGTTCATGGACGTCAGCAATGCCAGGGACAGAGCCAAGCCGCTGCCTACCGTTTAATACTCTCCACAAGCTTCGTTTGAAGAAGGACTTGTCATAATGCTCGGGAAACATCGTGGAAGGGAGCTCATTCCAAAGCAGGGTGGTACGTGGCATAAAATATCTCTGGAAACGCACTGTAGATGAACGTAGTGGCTCCAGGTTGTATGGATGAACTCTACTCCGGTGGCAGGCGGTGCGATGGTAAAAACGAGCTGATGGTACCATCTCAAACAGATGTAAGAACAAAGATCATCATGATGTACAAACTAGATGTAGGAAAGCAATTAGAACTGTATTCCGGTCTTGAAGTACTCACGGCTAATGATAATTATTTCAGGCGGCTGGAGACGCGATGGAGGACGAGGTGACGTTCATGTTCCAGCTGGGAGTGCTCCGGGACGCGGTCTCGGCGCCAGCGCATCTCCTCACGCTGGCACACCTCAAGGAGCTAGCAGTCAAATTCGTCCACGAAAAGGTATTCTATCTCATTCACCGCCTCCTAGCCACTTGAGCTCGACGCCTGGTCTTCTGTCTTCATGCCATTTATGTTGCCCATTCATTCGGACACGATTCTGCCGTGGTTATAAACAATAGATCGGGATAAATCTTCTTTCTTATAAATCCTATTTCTAGAGAACTGTAAGAGGTGTATATAGCTAATGATGGTCGGGCATGTTGTGGGTTCGCACGGTTTGATACCACCACCCTGTCTATATCTGCTATGAAGCAGTAATGCGTTTCGGTTCGAAGGGTAGGGCAGCCGCTATGTTGTAGGTGTCTATGGGCTTCGGTAACCAGTTAACACCAGGGGACCGTAAGCTCATCCACCAATTTAAGCAGTTAAAAAATACATGAGCAGGAAATTGAGATATCGTCCCTTTACTCCCCAATAATCTCACCTTATTTAGCCACCTAAAACCTACCTACCTAGCTATCGTCAATCATTGAGACCCATTCTATCTAATTCAGATCCCGGACAATGGTCTGAATCGTCTAGCGGATCGGATCCTGTTGTTCAGACATGACTACTGTTCGCCCAACGTTCTCCAACTCCTCAACTCCGGGACAGACGTCGTGGACGAGACCCTCGTGGAGATCGTGCTCACAGCTAACCGTGAGTAGAACTAATTGTAACGTCTTAAAACTTAACTGTGAGGTCTTACGTCAGCGAGAGGTGTTCAGAGACTCTTGATAACGATTTTAATTACCTAGATATGACAGTAATCACTATTAAAAAAGTTTACAAAAACAAAACGGAAAAACCCACGGATTTAAATGCAATAAACAAATTGGAAATCATTTAGTTGGGAATTTCCTAACAACAGCAGTATCTGGTCTTGAATATTGTTTTGGACTTTTGAAGGTAAACAGGCATGTGAGTGGCTAAAGTCACGGATGGACGTCTGGTACACCAGCAGCACAGGAGACTCTATGCTTGCTATGAATGGATGATGAGAAAATCTTAGTACTAGCACGGGGATTATCTTGTTCTCTAAATAAAAGTAACTGTTGTAAATTAGAAACTCGATATATTGATGTGTATTTTGTCAGCGCTAATATGCGACGTCGGCACGGAGAGTTTGCCACTGATGCGGCCCCACACGCTCGCCGTGCACTCGTACAAGGCGCCGACCTTCTGCGACTTCTGCGGGGAGATGCTCTTCGGTCTCGTGCGACAAGGACTCAAGTGTGAAGGTGCGTTGTACACATATGTCCGTCCCGGGCACCGGCTTAAACGACACTTATTCGACAAGAAAGATTTGCTTATGGCCTGCCAAACCATAGACCTATATAGTAGGGACACGACATATTGTTCTATACATACAATTGCTTATATAAATAGCACCCATTTTCAAGGCACACACATAAACATATATCTATCTCGTTCTTACTCAGCACTTTAACTCGCAGGAAAACAACATAACAGTATTTCAGTGCGTACATAAAATGAAACATGAATATACGTAAATGTCTCCGTCTCCGTCTAATGAGGCCGAAAATCCGCCATGTTTAGCGCGCCAAATGTCATTGTCACGTCAGTTCGGCCGTCTGTTTTGGGTTGTACATTATTTATTGACTTTGATATCGATTTAATATGATTGCTTATATAAAATTTCTAATTTTATCATGCTTAAAACATACAAAAATAATAATTGAAACATATTTTATAGGATCTTAAGAAGGTCGATGCCCCAAAACTATTATCTATATATATTTAAATTCATTATGGAGCCCTCATCCGAAACATAGATTATACACTTAATAATATATTTGAATCCGAAATATCGGACACCATTTTTCGGTCGGAATCTATTCATCATGACACTAATCATAAATACCTCTTTAAAATATGTCATCAAAACATATTTAGACATTCTGTTTAGATATTTCGGGAAAAAGGCTACCGACAAAATCTCTTCGGAACTATTTAAATAAAATAGTTTCATTCCGCAGTGAGTAAAACACTATTGTAAATTCGTTAAATATTTATTATTTTAGAGAGGAAGTCACAAGGAATGACGTTTGTAATTTCATTAACGAATAAATGTTCTGTAGGTGTTTTTTTTTATCAGGCGGTCCCTTGATAAGTTTAAAATTTTAATCACTCTCAAGTGAGAGTGATTCAAATGGTGCGGTGCACCTTCCTTGAGGTGCACTGCGGTAGTGTGTTACGAACTTTAGAGTCAGCAAAACAATTAAAATAGATTGTAATAGTCTAAGAAAAACACGTACTCAAAATACGATAACATTCAGCATGCTAGAAATGGGCTGATGGCACTGTACTATGCCATATCTTTATGTTTTGCGGCAAACGACAACTTTATAAAATCAGTGTAGCAAATTTTAAAAATCGTCATATCGTTTACTTGGAAAATTTGAAGCACGAACTCGTCTTAGATTTCACATAATATCTAAATCACATCATCTTTGCACATAACAATATACTTAATTCCTATTAAATTATAAATTCTACAAATACATTCATACTCAACAATATTTAAAATAAAATAAGCCAAGAACGTTTATCGATAAAACCTACTAACATTAAAATCTTCTGGACAGCACTAAAACCGCCATGTTTTGTGGCCAGATGACGTCACAGTGGCACTAATTTTTTGTTGACGTTTCATTTCCATAGGTTTCCTACTTCAGTGTGCCAAACACATTCAAACTGATTGCTAGTATTAACTCAAAAGGAATTGAAGTTTATTTATTTATTTATTTAAATAAGTACTGCCACATCACAAACATCTAACATTGAAAATAAATTTAAAATATTTAATTTATGGCCTGATGCATGTGACAACAATGGCGTACATAGCATTGGCAATTCATCGGCTCGAAAATGGAATACAATAATAATAATAATAATAATAATAAAAAAAAAAAAAACAGTACTATTTGTTGAAATATTAATAAAAATGTCTAAAAATGTCATGTCATATCGAAAAGAAGAAAAGAAGAAATGTTAATATAATGTCAAGTAACAACAAGTCAGTTATAGAACAAGAAATGATCAACGATTAAAGTTAAAGTTAAGGTCCCTTTTCCTCTCTTTTCCTATTCTGTCCTTAAATACACGCAACTTGTCGTGGAACACATCAAGATCGGGCATCACTGTGATAAGGGAATGATACTCATCAATTATTCTACGGAGAGGTGCCTGCCGTCCCAAATTAGATTTTACAGGTGGGGTGTAGAAAATATATTTGAGTTTCCCGCGAGGATAGGTACGAGGAACCCTTAAAGGCATGTTCTCTAGAAAGTAGCTGCACTGATATTGACCGCTTACGACTTTGTGGAAGAAGGACATGTCCAATAAAAGTCTCCGTTCACGAAGAGAACACATTCGAAACCTAATTAGGCGCTCTTTGTAAGGATTTCTGTGCGAAAAACCGCTAGAATTATAAGCTAAATGCCTAGTGAACGCTCTTTGAATGCTCTCAACGCGTTGCGAATGCACGGCATAATACGGATTCCATACAACGCTGGCGAACTCAAGATGACTGCGCACCAATGTTTGGTAAAGCAAGATTTTGGTGCGCTGACGCCTAAATCCGCCCGAGTTACGTTTCAAAAATCCGAGCATTTGAGCTGCTTTTGTGACAGACTTGTTAATGTGCGAGGTGAATTTAAGTTGACTGTCAACTATCACGCCAAGATCTCGGATTTCGTTAACTTCTGAAGTTAGTTTTTATTTGACACCATTGAACGTAGGTCATGTTGTGGTGATCATAAAGAAACACGTCAGTTTTTTGAAGCGATTACAGTGCCATCTGTCGTCCATGGACAGTATTTTCCTGACGTGCAGACAAAATACGACGCGCGGGCTGAGGGAGTGCGAACGAAAACACAAGGCCACTTATAATCGTTTTACTTGTCACATCGGTGGACGACGCAATGTCAATAGCAAAGTAATAATGGAACACGCGGTCTCCAGTTTGTCAACGCGAATAGTTCAACCTCATGTCTCAAGATGAGTGGCGTCATTCACGTTGCAATATCTATGGTTTCCGGCAATCACTTAACACCAGACCGGCTGTTAGGTCTTTTTTTCACATAATACAAAAAATAAACACGTAGGCAGCTCACATGCGGTAAAAGTGAAACGTGTGAAAAGTATTTCCGTCTCGTTCACTCGCAGACTAAGTTCTATAGTTGTATATGTTTGTCTCTTTTTAGTGTCGCTTTTCGGGTGTCATTTATTTCGTAGAGTTTTAGGGCTTGTGCACACCACGTTTTTTAAACTTTTTTTTTTTTTTTTATGATTGAAAGATTACTGGTGGCCCGGAGGCCTTTCCAGCTTCACCAGGACAGGTGGGCGAGCAAAGGCTCAGCCAGGAGGGGTGGAATTTGCTAACAGCTACCCGAGCGCCTCCGAAGGAGACCTAACAGCTCAAGAGTAGCTGCTTCGCGAATGAATCTACTACCGGATCGGAATCGCGACCCGCTGAGAAGATCCGGCGAGAAACTCAGCGGGCTGATGAATGGGTTAGGTTGCACGGCGAACTCTTTGTCGAGTTCGACGAGTACGGTTACCGGGGTCCCTAAGCCTGCTCCTAGTGTTAGAGCTGAAGGCGTCTAATGCAAAGGTTATTGGATCTGATGGATCCGTAAGGACGTGTCTAGGGCGTCGACGGTGACTGACTCCTGCATGATCAGGATTCGGGGAGTAGTCAGCGGCGGCTACGATAAGGCGATTATCATGACGCATAGCCTTATCGAAGTAACGTTCCGACACTGACTTCATGTGTTTGCGGATCGATTCGAGGCCCAGGTCGTCGTGTAGGTCGACGTTCCTCACGAACCACGGAGCCCCGACGGCTAACCTGCAAAAGCGGGATTGTAGGGATTGGAGGGTGTCTATGTGTGTGCGGGCCGCGTGAGCGAACACCACACTCGCGTAAGTCATGACGGGCCTTATGCAAGTTTTGTAAAGTGTCACCTTGTTCCGAAGGGACATTTTACTCCGCTTACAGATCATGGGATAGAGTCTACCGAGAATAAATGCGGCACGGTCACGGACTATTTTTATATGCGGGCGGAATGTCATGGATGCATCCAGGGTGACTCCCAGGTACTTGACCTTCCTGGTCCAGGGTATAGGTTGGCCGAAGAGGGTGATCGGGGGTGTGATATTTCTCCTCCTAATGCGGGAGGAAATAAGCGGAGAGTTTCCCCTTTGAAATAACACTGCTGTGCTTTTCGCTGGGTTGATGTCTATGCGCCATTTTCGGAACCACTGTCCGAGGGTTAACGCTGCACTCTGGAGCTTACTCGCGATTAGGGACTTGTTTCTACTTGAGTAGTAAACGGTTGTGTCGTCAGCGAATAAGGCTAGCTGGGTCGGCGGCGACCGGGGAATATCATTGACAAATAAACTAAATAGGAGCGGAGAAAGAACGGAGCCTTGCGGGACTCCAGCCGTGAGTGGTCGCGGGGAGGAGCGGGTTCCCTCTACTCGATATCGAAAAGAGCGGTTAGACAAGAAGTCCCGTATGATGAGCACGAGACTGTCCGGTACGCCCATGTTGAAAAGTTTGAAAATCAAACCGTTGTGCCAGACTTTGTCGAACGCTTTTGCGACGTCGAAGAAGAGGGCTCCCGTGTAGATCGGTTTTGGTCGGTTAAGTCCCACGAGAATGTGCTCCGTGAGGCGGTGCACCTGTTGTACGCATGAGTGATTTGCACGGAATCCGAATTGTTCATCGATGAGAATGCCCTTTGATGAGACGAAGTCTCTGAGGCGTTTGTAGAGCAGACGCTCATACAGTTTGCCCAGAGACATGAGGAGGCTAATCGGGCGGTAACTCGTCGGATTATTTTTTGGTTTACCGGGTTTGTGTATGCCGATAACGTTCGCTTCTTTCCACACCGCGGGAAAGATACAGTTAGCCATAGCGGCATTGAAGATAGATGCCAACATCACGATGAGTTGGATGGGTAGAAGTTTAATAACGCGGTTAGATATACCGTCGGAACCGGGAGCTTTGCGAGGACGTAGGTCTTTGATCAAGTCTTTAACTTCCATCGGGGTGACGGGTGGTAACGCATCCGAGGGTGGCAAGGAGGCTCTGCGTTTTACCTCACTGTCTACTAATTCTACATGAACAGGGTCCACGGATTGAGTGCTGGGCGTGCACTGGGTTTGTAATGTATCGGCCAGCAGCTCTGCTTTTTCTTCATCATCGAACGCCGCGAGTTGGCCTGAGGGGCCTACGAGGGGGGGCATAGCTACGACCGTATCCGATTTGAGAGTACGAGCTAAGCGGTAGTAAGATCTTTGAGAGGGCGCGAGTCCTTCTAAGAAATCAGACCATCTGGCATCTCGGACTTCGGCGATGCGAGACTTTACGTCGCGTTGTAGGGCACGCATTCGAGTACGATTTTCCACTGTAGGATACCTATCGTAGGCGCGGATCGAGGCGTTCTTAGCTCTAAGGAGTTCCCTAATATCGTCGGGCAATTTGAAGCGGTGAAGGAAGTCCTCCGCCACAACTTGCTTCGATGACCTATCTAATGTCGAGGTGATGTGTGACGTTACGATGTCTATGGCTTCAGCGGTATCCTGAGGAGACGGGGTAGAGTCCGGGCTAAACGGGAGCGATGGTGGATCAGATTCAGCCAGGCTAATGCCCAGCGTGTGCCAATCCACCACAGTCCTCGTGACGGGAACGGAATCGGGAGCGCGACCGAGCTTCATAATGACGGGACGGTGGTCTGAATCTAACTCTGAAACTACTTCAATCGAGTGTAAGCGCAGAGTTACGTTTTTTAATAACGCTATGTCGAGTATATCGGGGCGATGCGCGATATTTAGCGGGTAGTGAGTCGGGGTTAGCGGAGCGATGATATCGAAGGCGAGATCATCGACTAACGCGTCGAGCCGCCTGCCATTAGGGGTTGTGGTGTGTGAGTTCCACCTGATGTGTTTACAATTTAGGTCGCCCGCCAGAATGACAGAGCTTCCCATGCCGAGTAGCGCCTCGATATCACTGCTTAGAACGATCTTATCCGGAGGAAGATAAACGGACGCGATAACGATCGGCGCGTGACCCGTCAGTGAGATTCGGCACACTGATGCTTCGATGTTAGCGAGCGCGGGAGGATCGAGCGGGACGCAATGCAGGGCTCTTCTATAGTAAATGACGGTACCACCACCACGAGCAGTGAGCCTGTCGTTCCTAACCATGTTATAGTTCGCGATTTTAGGGTCGCGACGCGCGGGCTTGAGTAGGGTCTCCTGCACTAAGAAAATGTCAATTTGATGGTCACGCAAAAAATCACAAACCTGATCACGTTGATTTGCGAGACCGTAAGCGTTAAAAAATCCTATCGTTACGGATAAGGGCTTTATTCTACTAATGTACGCCATTGATTACCGGCGGAGTGAGGGGAGGACGTACGTATTTAACGACGCGTATACGTCAGCGTATTCCTGCACAACGGCGATGAAGTGTTGTGCAGTGGAGGCGGCGCGAATGGCGTCACCCAAGGCGTTAACACGCTCAAAGTTGATCGACTGAAAAAAGTCGATCGCTAGAGCGAGGTTATCGGACGCGGTCGGAGTGCTGGTCGCGGGGGAGGAATGAATCGCGGGGGAGCGACGTATCGCGGGGGCGGGACGAATCGCGGAGGGAGGAGCTGCAGCCGTGTTCGTGTACGGCAACGGTTTAGCCCAGGCCGAGCCGCTGGGCACCGGCGCCGGCACGAAGGCAGGCTTAGCCTTCGGCACAGAGGGTGCTGAGGCTTTGATGTCTAGGCGGGAAGCTCGGAGGCGGTTTTGGCGGGCGACGCGGCGATTTATTTTTGGAGCTCGGGGGCATCCACGGTAGTTCGCGGGGTGACCCTGTGTTCGACACAGGACGCAGCTAGGCGGTTCCGTCGCGGTTTTTTGGTCGCGAGCGCAGAGGGCCGTGGCGTGATCGCCCATACACTTAACACATCGGGGGCGCGCGTGACAGTTACGGGAAGAGTGCCCGTACAGTTGGCAGTTATGGCACTGACTAGGAGTGCCTTTTTTATGGGGGACTTCGACGGCGATACCGGAGAGCTTACAGACGGTCCGTATGTTAAAAATGTGCTTACCCTCGGGGGTAGGCTGGAGGGCGACTAGAACCATATTGTATGGCTCCCTACCGCGGCCGGTGTGCATGCGGTGCACGGAATTTACTGGTAGGCCTTGTTCTATCAGATCAGCCTTGACGAGATCGGCATCTAGCTCCTTCGGAATTCCACGTATGACAACGCGGAGTTCGCGCTCCTCCTGGAGCGTATAAGTGTGGAAGCTTATACGCTCCTTTCGGAGGTAACTTGAGAGGGCCCTATGGTCGTCGGGTGTCGTTATTTTTATTTGAATCCCGTTGGCGAGATTACGGGCGCTGACAAAATTAATATTTTTTTGGCCTTAAGGGCCAGGGAAACTCGGTCCCAAGCTGCCTTGTCTTGAAGGATTACCGGGGGAGGGGTCTGAGTTTTAGATTGTGCCACTGGACGCGGCGACGGTGTTGCACGGACAGCGGGAGCGACGGGGGTCGGAGGGCGGGGACGCGACGCGTTCGCGGCTTTGCTTACTTTAGCGGCCGCGGAAGCTCGGGCCTCCGCAGCACGCTTTTTACCTTTTTGGACTACTGTGAATCCATCAGTCGTGGCGGCGGGGGAAGGGTCGACCTCCATGTCCGACTCTGAATCGGATGAGGAGGGCGCGGGCGACCTGCGGGTGGGTGTTTTAGCGGGCGCAGTAGACGACGCAGACACGACGGAGGCCGTGGACGAACGCACGGAAGCAACGTAGGTCGCCGACGAACGCACGGTTGGGGCGGAAGCTGCAACGGTCGACGCAGAAGTTTTGGGCGCGAGTATCGGGGACACAGGATCGGCGGGCGTGACGGAGGCCGCAATGGACGACGCAGGAGCGATGGGAGCGACGGAGACCGCCGGCGAGTTCGCTGCGTGATGGGTCTTGAATTCTAAAAATTCTGCCGATAGCGTTGGGTACCTAAGGCGAAGAAATTCTGCAAAGAGATCGACCGTGGACTCCATTATAATAGACGAGTGCCCAGGGGGGGCTGCCCCGGGACTTTAAAAACACACTCGCCTTACGGCGAGGCCCCAAAAATTGTAATAATCGCAATTAATTGCGGCACACAGCCGTCCGCTTGCAAACGGGCCACTAAGTTACCGAACGAATTCCTGGAATTTAGGGGTCCGCCCGCTCACAGACGACGATGCGACGCAATTAGCACAGGTAGTCACTTCCGAGAAAAACACTTGGACGCCAGATGTGCCCCAAACCGAGGTCGGGCAATCGAACGGTAGATGAGCACGTCAGCACGCGACGGGTGCCTGAATCGGAATGTGTTTTTTAAACGCGCCGTCGACGCACGTTCGTAGCGATAAAGACGCGATACGCACGCAAGTCAGAAGCAGCAGGACCTTTGCACACCTGTATAAATTAAAATACGCGTTTGAATCGATACAGACGCGATGCTAACGCGCGTTTGTATCGATGATGATGACGATACACATGCGCGTTAGCATCGCGTTTGTATAGATACAAACGACAAGAAACCATTTAGTGGAATAAAAGCGCGCCGTCGACGCGCGTTTAAAAAACGTGGTGTGCACAGGCCCTTAAATCACAACATACGTTGTTAGTGTGGCAGGCCGTGGTCAAATAGTGATCTGAAACGTTCCAGGTTGCGGGTTGAACTACCACAAGCGTTGCGCGGTGAAGGTTCCGTCGAACTGCGCGTCGGCGTGCGCGGGCGGGGCGGCGGGCGGTGCGGGGGGCGCGGGCAGCACGCGGCGCCCCTCCGCCGCCGCCCCCCGCAGCCCGTCGCGCTCCTCCCAGCACAGCCACGCCTCGCACGACGACTCGCTGGTAAGGCGCCTCGCTGATCTCGTCACCGGGAACAATTGATTGGAGCTGGCCGCTAATGTCAACTTGCAGAAAAATTAGAACCATTTATTTTGATTACATTTAAAATCTGCACTCTTTGATAAATACTAGTCTTTAGTACCATAATGTCTTAATGGAATCAAAAATTATCTCTCCTCTGTCCAGTGATTCGTATTACAATATTTATGTCATAATTAGTAGTTGCTGTGAGCGACAGGCGTTGCCCTCTTCAGTAAAGGAATGAGATTTTGTTAAACTATAATTAGGTATGTCATATAAAAAAATTATACTACTATATGTGGTCGTATGAACTAGAACATCCAATGTCACAAAAAAATCATTAAATGACTTCTTTGTGAGCTTAGAATCTAATGATTAATTAATTTATAAGTCATAAAAGTATTATGATATATATTTTAATATGTTGATATGACAAAAACAGTAGTAATTTAATGTAGTAGTTGTTAGTCTATATGGCGTACATTATAGGGTCGAGTCAACAGTATGCCGGCTTTACATCATTCTCTCCGGTATAGATGGTGGTTGATACTGAAAACATGTTCTTCTTCCCCTTCTTTCTTTCCTATTAAGGGCTCGAAATCCCTCCATTTGCATCGACCTTGGGTAATCTTTTACCTTCTCCCACGTCGTGCCCAAGCCGCCCAGTTCCTGCTCTACTGAGCGACGCCAAGTTGTTCTGGGACGGCCTCCCTTCCTTTTGCCAGATACTTTCATTAAAATTCATGTCAATAAATTAGAATTATTTTTCTTTTTTATTGCACAGGTCACACGGTGCTCAAGGTAGATCTCGTGATAAGGGGTTACCGGTGCCCATGGACAAGTCTCAACTGTGTAGCGTAGGGACAGTTCCACCCTTCTAACCGAAATGTGTAACTGCTTCACGGCAAAAATAGACATGGTTTTTATAATTTTTACGAGTTTGATTTTTATGACCCGATGCTATTCCTTCACCGTGGATCGTCAATCGTGAACGTTTATTGAGTACGTATTTTATTAGAAAAAGCGGGCTTCGAAAACCGGCCCAGTCGCGTCGCTCGGTACGCCTGCACCGGGCGCCGTACCTTCTAGGCCACCACGACTTCGGTGGGAGTCTAGGCCCGGCAATCGTTTATTTGTTATTCGACAAATTATTACACGGAATTGTCGAACTTAGCCACAGGGCGGGACTTAACAAGGACTCAATACCTTTTGGTATTAAATCAGTCTACACACCGCGAGGGAATTAACGCTACTTAGCTTTGTTACTTGACTTTGCTAACTTGCGTTTCGATCACTTGTTTTACATCACGAATTGCTTTAAACTTGTGTTGAGTTGTTACTGGTGGTAGGACGTGTTGTGAGTCCGCACGGGTAGGTACCACCCCCCTGCCTATTTCAGCCGTGAAGCAGTAATGCATTTCGGTTTGAAGCCGTTGTAACTATACTGAGACCTCATATCTCAAGGTGGGTTGCGTCATTTACGTTGTAGATGTCTATGGGATCCGGTAAGCACTAAACACCAGGTGGGCCGTGAGCTCGACCACCCATCTAAGCATTTTTTTTTATATTTGTGTCCGATCTTCGTTGTGTGAGATGCTAAGCTCCCCCAATCTTGTCAGAATCGCGGGCAAACTGCGGTAGGATGCCTACTAGGGGTAGGATGTTGGGAACCGACAAATCCTTCTCCCTAAAAACCCGTCAATCATAAACTTTTGTCTTTGTACATCGTCAGGAGCGAGTCAAAACGAGACTAAGAAAATATATTATGCTCATGACATTACATATTTATAAAGAATCAAAACGAACGTGGATATTAAATTGTTTGGCAGTTTAAAATTTTATAGTTGCAATAAATAATTGTGATGATTGTGTAATAACGTTCATATACCTAGAGCACCGTGATAATTAAAGATAAATAATTAAAGAGCATTTAATACGATTTTTTAATTAAATTGAACGCGAGATAATGAATCTGCAGTGTTTGTCTCTGTTGCCGAGTCCACTATCTACACCATGACGTACAAAATTTTCATAGCCCTGAAACGCGCTGGAGTCCCAGGGAAGCAACAAACTAACGTGCAATAACCACGCGCGAGAGACAGCAAAACAGCCTTGTTGGAATCTTTTCAAATCCATGTCAATGGTTTTATATAGTACTAGCTGTACCCGTCGGCTTCGCTGGGCATTTAAAATTAACATTATTATTTCTCACCCCCACAAAGAATCTCATCATTAACGGCAACGCAACTGGTTTAGGGAGTCTAACGCTCATATAAATATTAGTCTATCCATTAAGTACATGTATTTTCTAAATGAATACCAAGTTTCAAGTCAATCGGATGCATGGTTCAGTAGTTATGTTTAACTGAATATAAATTATATATTATAATTTATTGCTTAGATGGGTGGACTCACAGCCCACCTGCTGTTAAGTGGTTACTGTAGCCCATACACATCTACAACGTAAATGCGCCACCCACCTTGAGATATAAGTTCTAAGATCTCAGTATAGTTACACTCAGTATAGTTAAAATATTAACACTGATTTTATGTTTCTCAAACAAGCCAATCTAGCGACAGATTAGAAACTTAGCTTTATTGCTTCGGTAGCTATTGAGAATTGATCAGCAACAGGACATGAGAGTTTGCAAAACTCACCGCGGTACATCGACATACTGTCAAATCGTTGGTAATGACTGGCTGGTCTCTAGCTGACGCAGAAATAACACAATTGCCATTGTTATTCCAATGCAACTAAAAGTATTTTATTCTATTTTCTATCAGCCCGCAGCCTAAAAGTATATAGACTAAAAATGTATTTTCGATTTGTATTCTGTTATTTAAAACGAGTTTCAATTATTTAGAGTTAATTCAATGATTTAATCAATGATCTAGTTTTAGAATTAATAACTGAGTAAGTGATAACTGAGTCTCACATATATTATAATAAACTCAAATATGTTTAATCTCTTAGCAATATTGTTATTGTAATTAGGGCGGTCATATACATACGTTTTCGATCTATTTAAAAAAAACGCATTTTTCTATAACTTTTATTTTAATGATTACGAGTGAATACAATTTAGGCAAAGGTTTGTTATATTTTAACACGAACACGCTTGGCCCTACCTGAGAAAATTACGCACAGTATTGAGTATTGATTTATGTATAATAAACTGTTCTGAAATTATGATCTGATTCGGTATAAAAATATAAATATACTTAAATTTTCAATACTTGCCTAATGACACTAGTGAACCCCACTAATAATACTACACACTAATAAAACACTGCGACTGTCGCTCTATGTAATAAAAAGTTTATTAAAACCAGTCGAGCGCCATCTGTCGTACTGTAATAGTACTATGGGAGAAAATTTCCAAACAATCGTACACAGAATCAAGCCAATTGATTAAACAACGGGTTGAATCTTTGGATCTACAGAGAAAGTTCACCTCAGTTTGTGTCGTCCCGCTGGTTCCAAGGAAAGTCCTTCAGGATTAATATTTAAGATGATCCCTCGTCTCAGGTAAAAAAAGCCAATGAACTCTTTAGTGTTCCCGCGATGCTTCAACCTGTAACTACTCAGATGGGTCTATAAAATGTTCTCATAGGTAGCAAGTGACTTCCATTGGCGACAGTGACCATTCAAGATGTGGTAGGGCGTAACTCTACTCTCCGAGTACTTTACATTGTAAAAAAAAGTATGTTACATTACATCAATTATTTGCATGTTTATTGAAAAGCTAAACATAAAATAAATGAAAAGTTTTCCTAAATTAAAATACAGTGTACGTATGTGACCGCCCTAAGTTTATTTAAAAATTTAATAAGTATTTTTAAATACGGGTGTTGGGTAACATAGGTTTTTAGATACATTATTTTAATTTAATGACAGATATACTTTTATAAATGAATAAATCTTACCTTACATTCTTTTGAGTTTTATTTAGAAAATCCATGGTACCCATCATCGAATATCCAAAATATTATTATAATTGTTTCGAATATCCCATGTCATTGAACCTGACCTTGTCAGACCACTGCTAATATCCAGCTGATCATAACCATTTATGGACTTCAGCCACGTCATTTTATGGGTCCTATGAACAGTTAGAGCCCTCAAGCGTACCGCAGCCGAAGCAGTTTTGTACTATGTCGTGGGTGCTGGACATATTTACGTATGAAACAAGGAGCAGTCATTGAAAAAAAAAGCCAAAGTTTCTTCAAAAGAGCCCGTCAACGGATACAAACATCAAATCAACAAAAAAAAGAAAAAGATAGTCGGTTGACAAACCAAAGACGAAATTGTATATAGCTGTTCAATTTCTGCGTATTTACAATAGATTTATGACGATACAATAATTCTAATGCACGATGAGATCCACAGAAGAGCTCAATACGAACTAGTGGCGGGACGTGTCACCTGTGCAGTTGTAATTTACACACGTCCTTACGGATCCATCAAATACAATAAGTCTTGCATTAGACGCCCTCAGCTCTAACACTAGGAGCAGGCTTAGGGACTCTGGTAACCGTACTCGTCGAACTCGAAGAAGAATTCGACGTGCAACCTAACCCATGAATCAGCTCGCTGAGTTTCTCGCCGGATCTTCTCAGCGGGTCGCGATTCCGGCCCGATAGTAGACGCATTCGCAAAGCAGATGTCCTTGAGTTGTTAGTTCTATTTCGGAGGCGCTCGGACAGCTGTTAGCAAATCCCACCCCTCCTAGCTGAGTCTTTGCTCGCCCACCTGTCCTGGTGAAACTGGAAAAGCCGCCGAGCCACCGGTAATGCTTCCTTCATAAAATAAAAGTTATATTTTCATTTTACGTGAACGTAGTTCGTGATCACATTGAGTGCGGGATTTCATTGCAGTTTTGGAATTAAGGTCCTTTCTCATCCTCCTCATTAAATAAACCGAATACGGTAAAGAAATGCCCATCGCTACCGCCAAGCCAACATGCGCAGCAGTTAAGAAGGGTAGGTTATTCTTAAACGAGCATTTCGACCTCACACCGAGGCGGGCACTGACATTACAAAATGGGTATATACAAAATGGGAACAACAGTATACTAGATACATGTAACAAAAATCAGTCGCTTCAGTAATCTGCACATGACACGTGGGTTTTTAGCAGCTCAATTTAATGAACGAAACAAATGTTTTTTTTAATCGTACGACTGAATTTGGAAGGCCCTGAACACCGGACCGCGTCGGTCCCTAGCCCGTGGGTCTCCGTGGTCAATGGAAGCCTTTACTCGATTGACAACAAAACGATACTCGCAAAAGCCAGGCTCGTAGGTAGTTAAACATATTCTTTGGCTATCTCTACTGAGACCCACAGACACAGCCCACGGGGTTCCTCGTTGGATCTTCTCAGTGGGCCGCGTTTCAGATCCGGCTGTAGATTCTGCGAAGCACGGCTCTTGCTAGGACTAGTGTTAGCAACGTAAGCTCAACTACTCGCTCGGTTACGCTGGCATAGTCTCTAAAGGCTATATAGGGAAAAAAATATATACTGAGGTTAGGAGGATCGAGAACCCCCGGTGAAATTTAAGGGGCGATTTGAGGGGGTTGAGGCCGCGCGGCACGCTACCAGTACTATAGTGCGCTGCCATGGAGTAATATCTTCTAGATAAAAAGAGCAAACTGGTAGGCTGGTTCTGGTTCAGCGGGGTATTTCGAGACACCAGTGGCACGGTCTAGGCGGCCCGACAGGCTGTCGTACCGAGACGGCTGACGTTTCAGAACTTTCAATTCGCCTCGAGGGCTCCGGGCGTCCTTGGGGTGAGCTGCGCCGTCTGGTTGTAGTATTGACCGCGGTAGCCCCCATACCTTACCCGGTTTCTGACCTCGGAGGGGATCGACCGCTTGGGCGAAGAGTGCAGAGGAGTCGTTTAGTGGGTAGGGTTCTGAAAACAATCTTGAGCCCGCGGTTTCGCAATTGCGGACCAGTCCCACATACCCCGCGGGCCTCCTAGGTGCGGGGACCAAGTAGGAGGTTCGGCCGCGGCTCAAAAAAAATAAAAATTTGCGAGAACCGTTCCAAAAAAAATTAAGACGGCCCAGAAAACACCAGATATAATATAGACCCGAACGTATAAATGCCGACTCCAACGCTAGAGCGGTTGTCATATAATACACCTAAGACTTTGACCTCACGATTCAGGGCGCGTGGAGTCATTCAAATTGCGACGCTTTTGTGCTTCGGCCAGTATCTGGCCAATTATCGAGTAGGTTCTGTAGTTTAATACAATATCATTACTCGGACAGGTGGTAAACAAAAGAAGCAAATCCCCTTCTCGTGTGGTCTGGCCTCTGGGCCAAGGCAGCTCCCTCGGCATTCCTCATACCTTCGAAGTCCACACGTATACCCGGCCTACGGTTTGTCGCCATTGCAAGAAACTACTTCGAGGACTGTTCAAGCAAGGTCTTCAGTGTCGAGATTGTCATTACAATGCGCACAGGAAGTGTCTGCCCTTCGTGCCTAAGGATTGTGGAGGGGAGATACGAGACCAGCACGGTAAGATTATTTCTAGACATTTATGCTTCAAGAAAAGCTTGTAGTCTGATCGTGACCCTGAGCACTTATCAATGTACTTCAGGTTTCTATCTAAGACTCAGAAATATGAGTACAAAGTCATAAGTATCCAGTCTCGAACAACGATTCACAAATCCTCGGGGGTCTTGAAATGATAATAATTATTCAAAAGCTGAGTAATTATATTTTCAGGAGAAGCGGACAGCGGGACCGGCAGTGAGCTATCGGAGACAGCGCCATTGCTGGACGAGTCTGACGAGGAAGCAACTCCTGATCACGCCGATCGAAATAGCGTGGATGAGGAGGTCCGTGATTAGTGTCTCGGAGAAAATAGTTTTTGTTCGCGCCGCCTCTCTATTCCCATCTCAATCTCATCTCTCTCTGTGTGGTATTTAAGTACATTTCCTACTTATGTTTCAAAGCGGGCCATACAACGTTATAAAGTTCACCGGCAACTGGATATTTGTATAGATTTTTCTTTTTACTTTTACTAGAGAGCGAAGGATATATGACGGCTGCATATCCTGTTTTAGACAAAACACATTTCTTTCAGATTGTGAACTTCATTTGTATTTTTATTTTATTAGGTACAACTACGAAGACAAAGGGATGAGGATTCGGATGAACCGCAACGTGACACACTGCCGGAGCGTTCGGCGAGCCGACCCAGCAGGTTCATACAATACCGGCGCTCGTGCTGAGCGGCTGTCTGATACATTAGCGTTCTCGGATGTCCGACAATGACAATTTACTATCGACTAATGATTTATATTAATCTTTGGAAATGTAACTTCATATCAAAAACCTCATTTAGGAGGAAGAGATGAAGAAGAATTGGAATTATTCATAACAATTACCCTTACCTCGTGGGGGAGACTCGCAGACAGCCGCTCGGTGCTCCCGTGGTGGGTGGAGGGAGGGGGAGGGGGGCGTGTGTGGGTGCTAATGTCCTCGTTTGTTGTTTTTATTTTGTCTGCACTGTTTGTGTACACTGTCTATTGCTAATATTTGTATTCCTTATATAGAATCATTCAACCTTTTTCCCTACCTATTCTAGTACTCTCGAAGGTTATTCTAGATTTACCGAACTAGTAAGTGAGCTCGCTGGGCTCAAACCCAGTGTGTTGCTAACACTGGCCCTAGTAAGAGCCGTGCTTCGCAGAATCTACCACCGGATCGGAAACGCGACCAGCTGAGAAGATCCGACGAGAAACTCAATGGGCTGTGTCTATGGGTATCATTCAACGACGGAGTTTAAAATATAAATATTGTAATCTGAGATAGAATGTACCTCCAAGAACAAAACTTTGTGGAGGTTTTTTTTTTAATTTTGGATGTACTGACACCTCTACCTGGGATTAGAAAGTTAATAAAAATGGAATTAAAAACTCAGCTATTGCAGCAGCATTCACCCAAATTTATGAAATATTAAATAACACATGTGTATTATGAATCAAACATTTGATTTTGCTATTGTCACATAAGACCAGGAGCAAGTCGTTTGAAGAATATAAAAGTTTTCGATGTATCTCCTCCCTTTTCTCCGCTGCCGTCTCACACACACACACACACACACACACACGCTCTCCTGTCATCCAAAACAGTCGGATCTGATTTTCTTAAATTTCCAGTTCATCGTCATCACCCAGCGCGAACATCCCGCTGATGAGGATAGTGCAGTCGGTGAAGCACACCAAGAAACGGGAGGGACAATGGCTTAAGGAGGGCTGGCTTGTTCACTTTACTAATAAGGATAAGACGGTGAGATACCTTTCCCCACCAGCGTCACGAGGTTTCTAGAACTTGCTGCAGTCAATCCTTATTATAATTTTCTATATTTCATATTTTTAAAGCTTTTATTTTTTACAAAATTTAAGGCAAATTTGGAACGCCCTGTATATTTGTCTCCCCTATCGATATTTGAGAAGTTTTGTTACACCGACTGAAGTCGTATTGTCGCGTTAAATGAATACGCGTAGTTTATTACCAGTAATACTAAAACAAAGAAAGTTCATATGTTTTTGCTAAAGTTTAAACAGTATTTTATGTCCTATTCGTTCTAAAATTGCGAGGGAACGCAACGTTTCATTAACCGAACCTACAGCATGTGTAAAATTATAAAATTAAATTAAGAAAATTAGATGCTGTCTAAAGTATTAAGTGTTGGTATTTTATGTTTGTGTTCACTCGGTATGTGGTCAGATTGAAGTTGATACAGTGGTCCTCGGCCAATGACTCCATGTTCAATAGCGACTGTTTGGTCACAGCTGAGACGTCACTACTGGCGCCTGGACAGCAAGTCGATAACCCTGTTCACATCGGACCAGGGCACCAAGTACTACAAGGAGATACCGCTCAATGAGATCCTGGCGATCGACACGGCCAGGCAGCCGCAGTCAGGTAACTCACTTGGCACTTCCGTGCAGGGGAATAGCCTTGACATTTTCTGTTGATTTAATTTTTCAAATCTATACTAATATTATAAAGAGGAAAGATTGTATTGAATAGGCTCTGAAACTACTTAACGATTTGAAAATTTCTTTCACTGTTTGGAAGCTACACTATTCCCGAGTGACATAGGCTATAATCTTTTTTTGAAATAATTTAGGGATCCTTACTAAAACTCCAATAATGTAACCCAAGGTGTAAAAAAAATACCTAAAATATTCTTTACATCGCGTGCCTTGCGAAAACTATTTATGATAGAATAATATAATGTGCTATGACTTTGTAGAACAAATTATTATTTACAAAAGTGTCGCAACAGCATATGTCTAACTATTATAGTTACGCTGCAATAAGTGTTCTTTTATTTAAAAAAATAAAACTACTTCAAATATCGTTGAAATTTTTTCTAAGAATCCGAACGGAGCCGGAGCGGGCCGCTAGTACTAGATTATTCCTTATAGGATTTAATTTAACAGACATTGATTATCTTGAAAGTGGCTTTGCAAATATTTAAACCTCCAAATGACAGTCTCTAAACTGACTTTCATCACATCGACAAATAAAGGGTGTTCATGTTCTTCCTTAGTTCAGAAGTTAAAGAACCGAATACAATTCGATGTTTGTAATCGATAATGTTCTACGGACGTGCTCACCCGCGTACCTGCTTGGGACTCGAAGAAATGATGTGCTCCGCTAGCCATCCCACACCCGGGGCACATCGGGGCGCACTGTTAACTAGCTCTTAAAGAAGGGTCGTGCTCTTGTCTGTGGTGCGAGTAGCCGTCGCACAACGTCTTGCGAACGAGTACTTGACTTTGTGTCTCAGGGATATTCGTTACATGCTCCTGAGCTCGTGTGCTTAGGCAGCAACTTGGCTCTGCCCTTGACATTGCTGACGTCCATGGGCGACGGTAAACACTCACTATCAGGTGGGGCATATGCTCGTCTGCCTACACGAGCAATAAAAAAAAACATGTGAAATAATAAAAAAATATGCGCTAGTGAGAGTACAGTGTAAGCATCATGGTCCAATAACCGGGCCTGTTGTGTGCAGAGGTGATGCACTGCTTCGAGCTGCGCACGGCCAACGTGGACTATCTGGTGGGCGCGGAGGCAGGCCCGGGCGGCGCCGTGCCCTCCTCCGGCCTCGGCGCCTACCTCGCGCGCCCCTGGGAGACCGCTCTGCGTCACGCGCTCATGCCCGTGACGCACCACACGCGTCACGCACATCACGCGGGTATGTACACTCGACACGCGAGGGAACTCTTCCATGATGGTGGACAGCACAAGTGAATTCATTTAACTAACAATTTACAACATGTAGTCGTGAGCGAAACCGTCAGTGGACTTGTAAACAAACTAAACGTTATTAGATGCGGGGCCACTCGCGCAGTCACAGACACAGGACACTTTGTCTGGTTTGATACGTTTTCGATCGAGAGATGAATTCTACTGATATTGAGGGAGCCCTAAACACTTAGGGTTCGATTTCACCGAGGGAACGATTCACCACATCTGTGGGGGTAAGGCAAGGTATTCAAGCGTTTAGAACATTGGATCCAGCGGGAGACTGCCAGAGTTCACACGGAGTCAGTGCCTCGCCGCTTGTGTATCGATGTCGCCAAATGTTACTTTATGTATTCCAATACACACCAGGTACAAATAAGAACGACTCGACCCGGCGGTACTCGTCACTTAGTGCCGGTCCCTTGGACATATAGTTATAAGATCTCAGTATGCTCACATCTGTTTATGTTTGTGGGTACCAGTGGATGGCGGGTCGGGGAGTAGCGGGGCCGAGGGCGGGGCTGAAGGCGGGGCTGCGGGGGCCGACGGCGGGGAGGGGGGCGCGGCCTGCGCGGAGGAGAGGGTGACGGATATGGCGCAGCTCTACCACATCCACCCCGACGAGGTGCTGGGGTCTGGCCAGTTTGGAATCGTATACGGCGGCCTGCACCGGAGGACGGACAGACCTGTCGCCATTAAAGTACGTATCGTTTCAAAGCCCTCGTTTGTTTGCGGCGCTCGGCCTCCAGACTGTTGTCTGTGTGTAATCTGCCTTGTGCCTGCTGTGCAGTGAGCAGGCTTCAATTACTGAGCTGACACTCCTCGCAGGTAATAGATAAACTCCGCTTCCCGACCAAACAAGAGGCGCAACTGAAGAATGAAGTGGCCATTCTTCAGAACCTGTCCCACCCCGGCGTCGTGAACCTCGAGAGGATGTTCGAGACCCCGGAGCGGATCTTCGTGGTGATGGAGAAGCTGAAGGGGGACATGCTGGAGATGATCCTCTCGCACGAGAGGGGA